>NW_017306934.1:1424683-1455079 GCF_000935625.1 Nanorana parkeri
GCAGCCTGCACTCACATACAATGGTGCAGAGAGCGTTTTTGATGTATTCATGTCAGTGTCACTCTCTGCATCATTGAGATCCCCCAACACAGAAGATTAGAGAAGGATGTGGGCAGGGGGCATCATGTAATCAGCCTGAAGATATCTGAAAATTAAAGCATTTTTTTTTTTAACAAAAAACGAAAATACAGCTGGGAAGGAAGCATTGTGGGAGGTTTCAGGGGGGCGCTAGGTGCTGAGTGGCGTGAACCTAACCTGGGTTAGGGTGATCCTAACATTGGCAAAATTGATCCTAACATTGGCATTCCATACTTTTATGAATGTTTTTCTGTAAAGACAAACCTTCGTATTTTCCATTGACTGTTTTTTGATTTTATTTGAGAGGATACTGTATATGTGCAGTGAGCCATGGCAGGATTCAAGGCATTGTACATGGAGTTTGTCATCTAGATCAAATGTCGTCATTTTACTAAGCTGACAAGGATTTCCTGACTTTATAAGTGAGGATTGTGTCCCAAGGGAAAACCAGTCAGTCTCAACTCTCCTAAAACACTCTACAAAAAAGAATATACATTAGAGGTCAGCATTAACAGGACCAGCCGAGCCAGTGATTTCTTTTTAGCTGTTTTACTGGAGCTAGAACATGGGAATACATGTGCTAGGAACATTTTCTCCTTGTGTGCTGGGATGAGCGTGAAGAAAAAATAATCCTACTTTTACAGAGTATACATTAATATTGTGAACTTATATAAAGCACATTTTAACTTCTTAAAAGGGAAATTGTAATGTTTTTGGGTCAGTTTTTAATTTTACAGTTTTAAAAGAGAAATATGGCCAAATCTTTTTTGGCCATAGTTCTCTTTAGGGTCACAAGAGGTAATGTCCTTCTGCAACCCAAAACTCAGCATATAGCGGGCTATTGCCTGCTATATGCTGACAGCGCAGAGCCGCTTTACAGCCGGGAAAGATCCAGGTAATATTGTTGGGATTCACCCCCAATGCCTGATTGACAGCTGGCTCTGACCGCCCCCTCCCCAGTCTGTCCCTCCAATAAGCGCTGGAGGAATGGAGAAAGGGCCATCCCTGTGGGGGGTGGTGACTGAGTAACTAAATTAAACAGGCCGCAAAATGGGACAGCAGGAGCCATGAAAGTAAACAGAATGCTTCCACATTTTGTTTACACTGGGTGAGAGCTGTTTTAGCTGTTCTAGCTCTGTCCATCACTTCCCTGCAATAACAGATTACTACTATAGTGATCTATTATGCATGGTAATTATGCTATCCCCTTGAGAATGTCCTTAGTGATGAAACGCGTCCGGGCGGGGCCATCTGACGTCACAGCGTCACATCCAATGCTGAAGTGAACACGAGATTTCGTGAGACACCGGCCGGTTTTTACAATACATGTGAGGTTTTTTTTACTTGTTTTATCAATAAATGTAGGTATTTATTTCACCATGAGGAGTTCCCTTTGATTCTTTTACCATATATGGAACAGCATTCGTAAATATTTTGGAGGAAACACTGAGAATTCCCTGATCCATGATCGACTTCAGATACCGACAGAGTCCTCAAACATTATCTATGTGGTGAGTGCGCATTGCCCATGGGGCTTCATGTGTGACACTGGGAGGATCACCAAGCACAAGCACTTTATATGTTTTTGATTTGAAGAACGACTTATGTACTTTGGTTGTTTTTTCACATTTATCACTGACAGAATTTATTGTTTTTTTCAGCCACATTTATTTAGTCACATTTATTTCTGGATGGTTGATATCCAGTCTTTATAATCATGTTGGTTGATTAATTTATTATATTCATTTGACATCACTTATTTACACTGTATATCATGGTATTTAGCGCGGCATAATTACCATTCATACTTCTAGCACCCCTGTGTCTGTTCTGTGGCAGCTTTATTGCGTATATTAGGTTTTATGTTCCATAATTGCAGATCTATAGACATATAAATATAGTGATCTATTGCTGATTGAGTATTGCCAGCAGTAGATTACTATCAGAAAAGCCATCTGTTGCTGCAAAAGTGCATGGGTTGGGGAATGAGTCTGGATATGATCTTCATCGACCAGAAAAAAATAAACTGTAAAAAATAAATAAAAACATAAATGATCTATATATAAAATATACTCTCTCCAGATTAATCCCTAGGTCCCAGCAATGATGTCGGGTAATCCAGATGACATTTGCTTTCACTGTGCAAGCATCTGATGTTCACATAATAAATGCTATGTCATTAAAATATTTGGCGATCGCAAACCTTTGAAAAAAATTGCTGCCATGCTATTTTCGGCCGTCATCATTCCGACTTAACGGTATCCTAATATTACATTAACTATTCACGAAAAGTCGCAATGTAATGTTGAAATGGGAATAAAGCTCTCCTAAAATAAAACACTATGTTCACTTTGAGCTTAATAGTTCCACTACATTACATAAAAGGCGCACTAATGTGACATAATTTTAATCAGCAGACTTTCCTTTTTATACTGATTGGTAATTACCTGGAGTGCTCAAATTACGTAAATGTTGCTTGGAAAAAATTCATTTTTTTTATATTTAGAAAAACCAAGCGATGTATCATACAATAGGGTAGACTACAAAAAGAGATATACGTGTGGAACCAAGACAACACCAAAACAAAAAGAAACGCTCTGAGACCTAAGGTCATAGAGAGTTCAAATGGCTCAGGGACCAGTGGCGTCACAAGGGGGGGGGGTCAGTGGGGTGCAGTCCGCACCCGGGTGACACCATTGGAGGGGTGACACCAAAATGCCCAACAGTGCCGGCATCCATAACCAACATGGCTGCCGGTAGGCGTCAATTAAATGGCCGCGCATGCACGATGACGTAATCGCACATGCGCTTGGTGATGTCACGCGTGTGATGACATCACAGTGGGGTGTCACCCGGCCTACGCTTCGGGTGACACCCGGCCACGGGTCGCCCCTGCCAGGGACTCAAGTAGCTGCTTAATACCTCTGGCAGGCAGCAAGTCTTGGGACTTCCAAGTGGGATGTAGCTGGATTTTACCATGAGATGTAGAACGAAGACATTGGGGTTGATTTAGGAGAATAGGCTGTTCACGTTGCAGTGGAATTTTCTCTTACCTTAGGGAATGTGGTGAAAATTCACTTTGCAAAGTATACCTAATCAGGTGCAAGGAAAATAGCAATAAAACAATATTCTTGCTTGCACGTGATTGGATGATAGAAGTCAGCAAAAATTCCCTTGCAAAGTGAACAGCTTATTTGCCTTTAGTAAATGAACCCCATTATACTTTCCTGCAAAAGGTAGTCTGATTTGTGGGATTCTGAGTATCCAATGGACTAAAGAACTTTATTATTTAGCTTTTCTTTTAGTTATCCCATCCCCAGGTATTCAGCGCTCACCTCTCTCCCCTGAAGATCAGCTCCTAGACTGTCTCTCACCATTCTCATGTCTAATGCAGAGCTATGGGCCCTCATATTGTAAGTGATGACCCTAGCAGGCCTCCGATCGCTGAAGTGCCGGGGGGAGGAGGCTGTGGACGCCAGTCCTGGAGTCTGTGGGAGCAAGGAACAGGTAAGTAAAAGTGCTTTTTAACACAGCTCCCCTAGATGTTAATGAGCAGTTAATCCTTGCATTGCAGCCCCACTGCAAAGAGTAGTTTCTTGAGGATAGCCTTGAACTGATGACAATTAAAGAAAATGGAAGGTCTTGAGGTCTCAGGATCACCTATTCCTCAGCAGGGGCCCTGACTTTCAATCATCTTAAACTGCAAGCCACTGAGTTTTGATGGTCATGATGGCATTTCTCCCCATTATAAAGCTCCCAACCAGGAAGGGTGTAAACTCTTATTTTTTAACTAAGGGAAATTATACTTTCCCTTTAATTCAATGCAAGCTCCAAGTATGATTTATGGAGTTTGCCAGTGATGAGTGTCTACAGATGTTCTGCTGTCAACCAGCACATAAAATAAGTCTTCCTCCATCTGTTTAGGGAAAAAGGCATGTCAGATTTGCACAGTTCATGAGATGATGTTCCACTGAATGTACACAGTGAGATGGAAAACGTTTTAGATCCTATCCTTTAACGTGTAACTAAACCCAAGAACATAAATGGAATATATTACCGCTTACCAGGTGGTTACATTAGTTTTCTTTTATTAGGCTTTTTCCCTTTATTTTCACTTGATGATTCTATCAGTAACACACTTCCTGTCTTAAAATGACAACACTCACTAACTGTACTATATTTATGGAATAGCAGCGTTATCCTAAAACAGGGCAACACAACACTTCACCTCTTCTCCATAACATAGGTAAAGGTGTTCTGTAGTCCTAAGACAGCTGGGAGCAATGTTAACCATTAAATATCAGCAAAGGCAGAGAACATAGGAGGTTATCAGCACACAAGATTTCTGGCAGGATCAACATGTCTTTTTTGCACCAATCAGATATACGAAAAAAACACCTTCAATGGTATATAACAGTTCAAAAGGGAGCAAATAGTAGAAGTTATTTGCTAGGAATTACATACACTTAAATGTAAATGGAAAGTCCACTTACTGTTAAGCTGGGTACACACAGATCGAAAATGGATCCGTTGGTGACCCTATTTCCTTCGCAGAAGTCAATCATTAGATCGAGTTTTGCTGAAGAAACATGTTGCAAAATCCTCGGCCAAACAGGGCTTGTATTCATCTATAATGCTTGCAACTAGGGATGCACTGATACCGGTTTTTCAGTATCGAGTATGCGTACCAATATTTTTTTTTTCATTACTCGCTGATCCCAAATACCGATACCGGAAGTCCCATTGAGGAAGCCGGGCGATCGAGCAGAGTAAACCTTTTCTTGCGATCTGTTTTTCCCCCTGACATTTCATACATGGGGCCGCTGGCTGCCCTCAGTCAGAATAAAAGAAAAGCCACCATAGGAATGCATAGCTAGATTCCTATTGGTTGTTTCACTTTGCAAAAGCCAATAGCAAACTAGCTATTGCCCCCACCCACTGCTGCTGTCAATCAGTAGAGGGGGACCTGCAGTTCTCCATCAGGTCCCCTTCTGGTGATTGACAGCAGCAGAGGGCGGGTGCAATAGCTAGTCTGCTATTGCAAAGTGAAATAGCCAATAGGAATCTAGCTATGCATTCCTATGGTGGGTTGTTTTTTTTTCTGACTGAGGGCAGCCAGCTCTGCGGCATTCGGCTATTTACTCACTGCTGTTTGGCATCTATAAGAATAGGCCGAACAGCAGCCAGTAGCCTGCCGGAGGTTCGGCTTAGCCGATCCATATGTTGGATCGGCTGAGTCAAACTCCTTCTGCACTTCGGGTCGGCCGAACACGCTGAGCATGTTTGGCCGACCCAAAGCCAGCCGCAGCAAGTCGATGTACGGCTGATTTTAGTTGGTGTACGGCTGAAATCAGCTGTACTAGCCTGAAGTGAATAGCCGAACAGCTTTCGGTTCACTTCACTTCGGGTCGGTTATTCACTCGGCTGCCTATGGCAGCTTTGTGAATAGACCCCTATGTTTCACTGCTCCTCTCCTCCGGCAGATAAATGCTGCAATAAAATGTGTCCTTACTGAACATACAGTATAGTTTCCTTTGAAGAAATCCAAATCTTTTAGCAGTCACGATGGAAGAATTTGTATACTGTATATACATACTTTTAGCTTCTTGGATTCTACAATAAGGAGGCTGAATACCAGACTCCCTCACAAGACAGCAAAGACATTTTAATCCAGATGGCAAGCCATCTTTTGCCCCATGATGGCCCTTCTTTCTCAAACACATGTACTGATGATTAAGGTGATCAGGAAGCACAGTGGTTATAGGAAACTTCCTTACATGATGCTATCAAAGCTTGCTGGCCACAATGTAAAGTGGGATATGTGACGTGCACAGAAAGGAGTTGCTTCAGCATGCTGAGAATACAGGAAGAAGAAGAAAGAGATAGTGGTTAGTGTTATAGCTAAAAAAAGGGTAAGCATTTAACCCTTTTAGTTTTTACCCTTATACCCTGTACATCAGCTTGTTTCAGTTACCCCTTCTAGTGTCTACAATAATTACTAGTATTTCCTAAACACATTACATTGCCAGTATGTGGTCACCCCTCGAGATTATTCAGATGTTTCCAGTGATGGGTACTGTTAATCCTACAGTATACAAAGACATTTTACACAATTGATGAAATGGTGTGTACATGGATAGAGAACTGGCTACAGGAACATGTCCAGAAAGTATCGGTAAATAGTTATTTTTCACATTGGTCTAAGGTAGAGATTGGCGTGCCCCAGGGTTCTGTGCTAGGCCCAATACCGTTTAACCTGTTTATACATGATTTTGGGGAGGTGTTAATAGCCATGTGTCTGTGTTTGCAGATAATACCAAAAATTGGGAGGGTTAAATCATGATCCATAGTACATAATAGTACATAACATGTAGTTGTACGGATCATTTAACCCATTCATGTCAGCAGGGGATCATTGTAAATCTAATGCTGCAATGTACGGGACATTTGTACTGTATATGTACAGTACATATAGATATACAATTCTGCACTGCTAACATGAATGGGTTAAATGATCCGTAGTACAGGGCTACATATCATGTAATATGGATCATTTAACCCATTCATATTAGCAGAGGATAATTGTAAATCTAGTGTTGCAGTGCACTCTATATGTCATATATAGTACTTGTACATATAGAGTGCAACAATACAAAAATACATTTACAATGATCCTATGCTAATAAGAATGGGTTAAATGATCCATAGTACAGGGCTACATACAGATCATTTAATCCATTCATGTTAGCAGAGTATAATTGTAAATGTATTGTCTGCACTGTATGAGCAGTGTGTACTCTATATGTACTATATATGTAGTACATATAAAGTATATACTGCTTATACAGTGCAGAGAATACATTTACAAATAATCTTTGCAGCTCAATAATGTCCCTACTTGTATCGGGCCCGATTCCGATGCTAGCATCGGTATCGGGACATCCCTAGTTAAAACATTAAATTACAGGAGGACCTAGATCAATTAGGGGAGGGGCAACTATATGGCAGATGAGGTTTAATGTTGAAAAATGTAAAGTAATGCATTTTGGGGTTAAAAACAGGCAAGCGGATTACACATTAATGGGAACTCCATTAGGGAAGTCAGAAATGGAAAAATATTTGGGGGTCATAGTAGACCACAGATTGAACAATAGCTTGCAATTCCAGGCTGCGGCAAACAAAGCAAGCAGAGTACTGTCATGCATTAAAAAGGGAATGTACTGTAGAGACGAGGCTATCATTTTGCCACTTTATAGATAATTGGTTCTGCCTCATCTTGATTATGAGGTTCAGTTTTGTTCACCAATCCACAGAAAGGATGTCCTTGAGCTGGAGAGAATCCAGAGAAGGGCAGCAAAACGAATTAAGGAGCTGGGGGACCAAAGCTGTGAGACAAGGTTGCGAAATGTAATCTTGTTCACTCTAGAAGTGAGGAGATTAAGAGGAGACATGCTTTTGATGTACAAAATGTTTAATGGTGATAGCAACATCAGCAATAAACTGTTTACTGTAAACTCCCTAAAGAATACTAGAGGCCACCACCTAAAACTGGAGGAAAAAAAAAAGATTTAACCACAAGGGGTGAAGGGGCTTCTTTTCTTCCACAAGCAGTGGTATCAGCATAGAGTATTGAATCATTCATTCATTTGTTTAGATACCTTCCCCAGAGAATGTAACATACAGGGGTACAGGTACTCTTAATGACTGGGACACACAGAGACTCACACACACACACACACACTCAAATAGTATGTAACTATACTATGTTATAATTGTGCACTTCCAACCTTGTGACAACAGTTTGAGAGAAGGCCCTTTTCTGTTCCAGTAGGACTGTGCCCCTGTGAACCAAGCCAGTTCAAAAAAGATTTGGTTTGATGAGTTTGTTGTGGAGGAACTCAAGCAGCCTGCACAGTGCTCAGATCTAAACCCTACTGAACACCTTTGGGATAAATTGGAACACTGATAGGGGGCCAGGTCTTCTCATCCAACATCAGTACCTGGTCCCATAAATGCTCTTGGCTGAACTGGCACAAATTACCACAGACACACTAAAAAATATGTGAAAAAGACTTCCCCAAAGAGCGGAGGCTGCTATAAATGCAATTGGTCGGAAGGGAGGGGGCAGAAGAACCCATGTCCATGGTTTTGGATTGGGATGTCCACAAGCCCATACTGTATGTGTGTGTCCACAGACTTTTGAGCATATATTGTAAGTGTAAATGTCTTTTAAGCAATCACATATGTTGTTGTTAGTTAAATATATCCATGTATAAGATGTATTACTTGTTAATACTTGGGGAAAAAATATTTTCAAGAAAAACTACCCCCTGACCATAGCAACTACACCAATAGGGGCAGACGTAGCAATTTATTGGAAACCTACATTATACCATTGAGCCTTATATATGAACTGTCTCACCTGCCAAATGATTCCTAATTCCATTTAGTAATTTTTGTCCCTGCAACACAGCATAGCCAGATCAGGGACCTTACTTTTCTCCAGTGTTTATTAGCAATTTGTTATCTTTTGTGGGGGTTGGTGGTAGTCTTATCAAGATAATATTTATTTTTTTACACTTTAAAATTGTTATATTTCTTTTTCTATTTATATACATTCCTTATTTTGCAAGTAAACCTTTGTCTCTCAACGTAACACTCTGAGCAGAGAAGGGGAATGAATCAACTTTCTGACTCATTCAGTTATGTCTATTTAAACTATTGAGCTCTCAATGCAACTACCTTTTTTTTTTAACAAAACAGTTAGGATCAGTCTGGTAAACAAAAAAGAGCCTAGAGCATCATCTGATGCCTGAAAATAGGTGAATATTAAATATTCTTTAGCAATTCTTCATATTTACTTGACTAAAAGTAAAGAAGCATTTTTTAAAATCTTCAAATTCTCTATTCCTGTATATAGTAAAGAAAATATATCCAAAAACATTATTTGTTCCCTTTATTGTGTTTACTACTAAAAAGTGTTGAAAGGTATGTGAATAACCCAATGTTTTCCTCTATTTTATTGGAGTCATCTATTATGCTTGACATTTGTGGTGGCATTTACAAATATCAGCTTGTATGTCAGTGCTTCTTGCACATAGATATAGATCTGTGATATGCATCATTCCAGTCAATATCTCTTATCATACTGTATATTCCATCCACATCAAGATGCAAACAAAAGTATATATATGTCTGAGCAGGTGACAAGGAAAAGGTTAATGCAATAAACATGCAAATTATCTTGTAGAAACAGCACTTGGTGTTATTCTCTTTGATGTTGCAATGTCCTTTATACAGTACAGTATGTGTAAATATAGTAATACAGAAAATGTACATTTGGCTTTGTAGAGTCTGCATGGAACTAAATGTTATAGAATATAAGAAAAATATTGTATGAATTATTTCTGGGTTCAGTGATCTATATATCTCTTTTTACTCACCAAAAACCCAGAGCCCTCTAATATGCAAGTCTTGTTTTCTATGAGGTGTTATGTTGGCCTATTCTCTTCCACAGATCACTATTGGTGCTTCAATGTAATGGGTTCCTCAGCAGCTGGTAATGAGATGTAGGTTTTGAAAGGGGTTGGGATAGTTTGATTTTTCTTGTTAAAGTCAAGATTTCCATAATAAAGCCTCTCAGGCTTGGATGCTCCTGGAGCGATCAGGAAGATCTCTAAAAGGTAATGTAGGAACCTGAGGGTGTTTATTCATTCTAACATCTAAGGAAGTTACATAAAAGAACAAATGTACTTTAAGATGGCAATCTTGTGAAAATGGTCATTCCTTCGAATTCAAGAAGAAAAAAAGGAGTCACGACTTCATCTCCTTGTTTCGTTTTATGCCATTGAGTAAGTCATGGAGGAAATTAAGAATTCTACATTCTATTTCAATTAGGATGTGTTCTGAATAGCAGAAGAGGACAGGATGGCATATGATCTGAAATACATCAAAAACTGCAATTTAAAAAAAAAAACTATCCCCTCTTGGTGCGTTGTATAGATTGCAAGAATATAAAGCATATGGTTGCCTGTATACTTCAATATTTCAGATGCCCTCAGGCTTGTCATGTAACTCCCTGGGTACTCTTACATTTTTGGATCTTCTCTGATGGTGGACATTCCTCAATGCTGCAGAGAGCATGGCATCATTGCCACTCTCTGCATCATTGTAGGGAACAATGCTAATGCCCTCTCAGGAGGGCAGTACCATAATGCCCTGTATACATGGGTTAGGTTTAGTCATTAGCTTGAATGACACTGGCAGTCATTCAACCCAGAAAGTCAGAACATCTAGTAGAAGAAAGGAATTATTGTGGGTGAGAGCACCAGAGAGAAGGTGACTGTTGCAAACAGGACTGCCTGTTGGTTTGAATCACCTGCTGGGGCACAGTCAGGCTTTAAACAAATGTATAGATGCCGAGAGAGGCAAATCTACATACTTCCTCATACTGAAGGAAGAGGGAGGATCTGCCTGCTATGGTCATGCAGTGATAGTGATAGCATTCCAGAACAGAAAATGTTGCTCTCTTTCCATTTTAAACATTTTTCAACTGCCGCCGATTATCTAGGAGAGTACTGAACAATAACCCCTGTAGTCTAGGAAGCACTTTCTTTTGCAGTTGCTGTGTAGTTAGCTGCATATCATGTTCCCCATTTAATCAGTATTTAACAGAGCTTGAATAATGCAGTATGGTTTGCTGCATACAACTGTGAGACACAAGGATGCTTGAACAGTGTATTTAAAAAGTGGGATTCTTGGAGGAGATCAGGGCTGCCGGCAACCTTTGAAGCAATTATAGTTTTTAAACACCAAAGTCAAATTGGTATGACATATCCAAGGTCCTTAAGCTGTGGCTTTAGTCTGAGATGTGGTGGCACCAGAAGTGTCAGAATCACCAACATTAAATTTCTATGAGTCCATACAAACTAATACCCAGCATTTCATGTCTGATATACCAGGAATGTTGACTTCAGAGATACAGTATAATGTGAAAAGTAAGGTATATATTGTCTCAGAAGTTTTTGAGCACTCTAGCATTAACAGTACCCTACACTGAAAGCACCCTAACTCATTTTCTGTAGGGAAGTCCACATGCTTTGGCCATATACGGTAGTGAATATTTGGTCCTAGTTTGAATCTTCGAATGAATAACAGCAGCTTTAAAATGTTTGTATTCTTTCAGAGGTTAGTTAGACATGCTTGTCACGTCTGCATACATTCCATCTACAGAAATTAAGTGTGTTGTAGGAGTTGAGAAGGACACTTTCCTAAGTAAATAATAGCTTGTTCTATCAATGCATAAGTAATGAGGTCCCCTGACATGGTAAGTTCAACATTAGAAATATATTCTGATTGATTCTGATTCAGCTTGGCAGAATGAAATGAATTGTAAAATGAGAGCCGTTTCGTGTCTTCTCAATTTTCATGGATCTTAGCAAAGGAAAGATACTACTTTTCCAGTATTTTATTTGATAGGGAACTGCCATACAAGTCAAGTCAATAAAATGTTAGGCAAATTGTGTAGTAACAAGATTTAAAGTGAGTCTGTTGCATGTAAAGCAAGATATGATCAAAGTGATGTAGAGCAGAATGGAACAATACAGAAATGACTGAAAAGAATTACACACTTTTTGAAAGATAAGACAGGGCACACAAACTATATGTGGACACCCCTCCACATTTTTTAATTTGTGTGTTTTAGTGAACAGTACTGTTAATGCTACAGCATACAAAGACATTTTACACAACTGTGCACTCCCATCCTTGTGACAACAGTTTGGTGAAAGCCCTTTTCTGTTCTAGTATTACTGTGCACAAAGCCAGCTCCATAAAGACATAGATTGGTGAGTTTGATGTAAAGTGACTCAAGTGGCTTCATAGGGACCTGACCTCAACACTACTGAACACCTCTGGGATGACTTGGAATGCCAGTAGCGAGCAGGTCTTCTCATCCAACATCAGTACCTGACCTCGCAAATGCTATTTTGGCTGCATTGGCACAAATTCCCAAAGATACACTATGAAATATTGTCAAAAGACTTCCCTAAAGAGTAAAGGCTGCTATAGTTGTGCTGCTATAATTGCAGTGTTGGGTGAGGTCACAGAAACCCATGCCTATGTTTTCAAATTGAATGTCCACAAACCTATATAGGTGTGGCATTGAGGTATCCAAAGAAGTTTGGTACTATATTTTAAGAGTAAATGTCTTCGAAGCAATCACATATGTTGCTTCTTAGTCAAATATACCTATTTTTTATAAGATGTATTATTTGTTAATACGTGGAAACAAAATCTAAACATAATAGGACAAATTAATATGTTCAGGTATTTCCAGTGTATGGTAGTTGTTATGCTATGGAAATACACTAGAAAGACATTTAGGACAACTGTAAACTTCTAACTCTGTGGCAACAGTTTAGGAAAGGTCCTTTTTTGTTCTAGCATAACTATACCCTTGTGCACAAAAACATCTCCATAAAGGCATGGAATGATGAGTTGGGTGTGGAGGAATTGAAATGGCCTCCACCGAACCCTAGCTGGTGTGTGGTTTTTTATAACTTTTTTTAAAATTTCTCCTAACTGTACCTTTTGTTGCTTGCGAAGTCCATGTACTGTCCAACGTCTTGGCAGCGTCTAATTTGTGAAAAAATGAGTGTGCTCATAGCGCTGCACACTCATTTTTTCACAGTCTCTACAAATCATAGCGCAGCAGCTTTCATATTTCACCCCTTCCATAAGCGCAGATTTTACATTATTTCCAGTGTCTAATTTGTGCTAGCTAACATCCCTCCATGATATCATTGAGTGGACTCAAAGCTACAAGTGTGGACTCAAAGCTACAAGTGCTGCACGCTATTTAAAGTTGTCTGGATAAGGTGGGGAAAGGTTAAAACCCTTGTCTTTACTGGTGTCAGTGGACATGTTGAAGAGATTTCTCCTGACCCAGTCACTTAATATAATATGAAAAAAGAAGGAAAAAAGAAAATAGCACTGCGCTTCAAACTCAAAATATTCCTAAAATGTGAGAAAAATAGTATGAAATGTGAAATTTTGTGTCATACACAACACATGTGTTGCACAATGCTTGTGCCAATGATAGTAAGAAAAAGCTCTAGGTCTAATGGTCTAGACACTATAAACCATAATAAACATAGAAAAAAATGTGCTAGTACATCTCATAAAATGTGTACATATAGAAAATCCTGTGTTAAATCTCACTAGTGATGTACAACTCCCTCTTAATCTACATAACCACATGTGAAGTCCATTACTTCTTGATACAATAAAGTCCTAGAAATAGGTGATGATATATCTTCCAACTTTTATAATCAACACCCCGTCCGTGAATGCATCAACAATTAGTGAATCAGTGCTCTCCAGTCTCCACCGTGCTCAAAGATAAGATCTGGCCGCACTCACTAACTCCTATTGCTCACCATATTTCAGATGAACAATTAGCGCTTTGTTGATATATATAGAACCAAATCCTCTCCTTTGTTTTTAATCCGACAATAAATTGGGGTAGATTCCTTCCAACTCTGGCTTATCTTTCCAAAATCGTGTAACACTATTCCTCCATCTTCCACCTTCTCCTGTGCTCAGAGAGAGAAAAAAAGGCTTCTCATATTGTAGTATGTCAGAACAAATTTATTTAAAATGATTAAAATGCACTTACAATTAAAATAAGACAATTGCACATGGATTGTGTCCACTGGAACTCCTGTCTCTCACATATTTCAAGGACTTTATTGTATCAAGAAGTAATGGACTTCACATATGGTTATGTAGATTAAGAGGGCGTTGTGCATCACTTGTGAGATTTAACACAGGATTTTCTATATGTACACATTTTATGAGATGTACTAGCACATTTTTTTTTCTATGTTTATTATGGTTTATAGTGTCTAGACCATTAGACCTAGAGCTTTTTCTTATTATCATCAGCACAGGCATTGTGCAACACAGGTGTTGTGTATGACACAAAATTGTTTATCACTTTGTGACAATTTCACATTTCATACTATTTTTCTCACATTTTAGGAATATTTTGAGTTTGAAGCGCAATGCTATTTTCTTTTTTCCTATTTTGGGTGTACTCACCTATTAAGCACAGCTGCTCTTAGGCCCCGTTCACACCTTTCCGTTTTGTCGGGCGTTCAACGCTCTATGAACGCTCTACAAAACGTACAACCATGAAAATCCCATTGTTTTCTATGGGTATGGTTCACACCTTTCCGTATTTCCGCCCGTCTAAACGCCCTACAAAACGGCTGACGCCCAAACAAGTACATGTACTTCTTTGGGCCGTTTTCGTTTGGGATACAGCCAAGTAGCCTTCGGAATCGCGCGACGGTCGCGCGATTTTTTTACCGCGAATCGCGGTAAAAAAACCGCGTGACGGTCGCGCGACAGACGTGCATGCGTAATACGCCTAGGTGTGAACCCAGCCTTAGAGTGTTATTTGATTCCAAGCGCAGTTTTTTTCTATCTAACATTACTAAATATAATATGAAGCTAAGATCAAGAACACTGGGACATGACCGCAAACTAGCAAGAAAGTTCAAAATTAACCTTAAAAAAGTATTATTTCTTCAAAAGAGTAGTTGATGCTGGGAATAGATTTTTAGCAAAGGCAGCAGTGAGTGAATTTAAACATGCTTGTAAGCATGCTATACTCAAAACAAAAAAGGGGACCACTCAATAGAACACATGGTCTTTTTCTGCCATGACTGCTCTATGTACAGGAAACAGGGCTGCCCAATAATGAGACTGTTGCCTCAGGCGGCATCTCTTTGGGTCACATCGGGAGGCGGCAGGCAGAGCAGCATGGCCACTCTGCTGCACATTGTGCCTGCCACTGATGAGAGGAAGTGGGGGGAAATCTCCAAGAGGGACTCAGCAGTAAGCTTTTTTATATTAGAGAATGGTAAGACTTGAACCAATGTTAGCTTTATAATGTCATTGGCTCCTCTCTGTCTGAAACAAACAAAAAAAATTGACTGCAGTCATACTTTAGAATTTGTAATTAAATATGTACAAGAGGCCAGTCATATGTGCTCATTACATATTGTCCATTATATACAGTGATAGAAAGATATAATTATTTATCACTTTAGAAACCACTTCAAAGTCAGCTTTGAGCTCACCACAAGATGAGAAGAGCCACATTCCCAAAAAATCGTCTTCGGTATGTACATTACAGAACACAATGATGCATAATAAGGAGCTGATAGGACATCTAACATGTTTCTGTCTTGTTAAAGAAAAAAGAAAAAGAGCACTTTGATGTATAGTTCACTAATTGGAGGCAATTAACGTTGCAATTCAGGTTGTTATGCAATGGTAAATTCAAAGAACATAAAGCTTTTTATAGAGGTGCTACCTATAGCAAGGTTAGAAGGAACACAGGTTCCAAATTATTTCAAAATAACTAACTCTAGATACATTTAGAGTGCTGGGAAAATTAATAAATAATGAGTAAAAAAAATAATGTATGATATACTTTGTATTCAGAAGAAGCACACAACGCAAAACTCAGTATATAGTGGACTATTGCCTGCTATATTCTGACAGCGCAGTGCCGTGATGCAACAGGCAAAGATCCCAACAATATTGTCGGGATCCACCCCACCACCTGATTGACAGCTGGCTTTGCCTCTCTATGTGCCCGCCTCCTCTTCCATCCATTCCTCTAGTCAGTGCTGACAGTCACCGCTCTCTGCAGGGAGGTCGGGAACTGAGTGATATGTGATCACTCAGTTCTTGATCAATAGAGCCGACGTGTGACAGCTTCAGTGTCGCACGTCGGCTCTATTTATGGGGATGAGTGTATTTCACTCTCCCCATAGTTCTCCTTAAATAGCCAAGGCAAAGGAAAAGACAGCTTTTGTGGCAGGCTCATTATTAGTCTCAGCTGTGAAAATGTAGTTTAACAGATACTCAGGGCTCTCTCTCTTGCACTCTCTGTTGTGGGAGGCGGCTGCTAGGTGAAAAGGCTGAGTGCTGACAGAACACTAAAATGGTACATAGGTTTATTCTGGGGAGCCCCTTGGGGCATCCTGTCAGTCAGGAACAGTCATAAGTTTAGTTATTTGCTTGGATGAGAATGTCAGTCCCTAGAATATGTTGTAATTTATGTAATATGTTAATTTATGTAAATCATTTGAAAATTATCTTTGTAATGTTTTCTTGAGTACTCTCTTGATGAGATCTCATCACTGAGCGCTGCATACATTGAGGGATCTCATTTTCCCTGTGTTTTTTTAATCCAATTTAGTATTATGGAGAATGCAATGTGAGGAGCTCGAACACACAAAAGTGGATGAGGACACCTAAGGGCCTGTTCACATGAGTTTCAGGTCCGGATCAGGTGCAGATCTGCAGACGCGGTGCTATGTGTTTTTGCCGCGTTTTTGATGCATTCCAGTTTTAAAAAAAAATTGTATTTTTTATTTTTTTGCTGGAGTGGGGCTGTCAGTATGTTAGCTGCAGTGCAGTGCGTTTTTGCGTTTCCGGACCGTTTCCTGACCGTACAAAATGTGGCATGCAGTATTTTTCTGTCGTAAACCTGAACGGACTGCGCACGTGAGAACTGTAGCCCATGAAACACATCGGGATACATTGGGATCCATTTTTAGTGCAGGTGCGTACGGATCAGGTCAGCACAGAAAACGGACGTCGTGTGAACAGGCCCTTAAGCTCCCACATGGAAAGCAGCAGAGTCGGTAATTAATGCAAAGAGATATCAATGTTGGTGTCATATCCAAGACATATAAAAAGGCAGGGGCTGAGCCCACTATATTCCGCCTGACTAAAATATCACTTTTGGGTGTACTGACCCTTATAGTCACAGCCAAATCTGCTGTTGAAAAGTCGTTGCTTGGAGATATTCATGTTTTGGCCAGCCGTGGAGTGGATTTTGAGAACAGGTAAGACCTTAATGGGCCAGCACTGTTTAAAATACCATCAAAGCATTATTTTCTTTATTTAGAAGTAGATGTACAGGTATATGTGAGGGGATATGGTAAAGTGAATATGAGGATGTAAAAGTGGTACATTGACAGTGGTGGTTAAACCTTTTTTTATATTGGATTCTCTTTCTGCAGGTAGCCTTTATGGCTTCAATGGCAACTCACTTCAGCAACATTAATAGCGGAATAATTTTCAGCAGTGTTGAAACTAACATGGGCAACTTTTTTGATGTCATGACTGGAAGATTTACAGCTCCCATACCAGGTAGGTTATCAAAAAAGTACTCTGTACCCAAAGCTGAACGTCAGGCAAACAGCTAAATTGTATCTCTTGGCAAAACCTTTTTTCAGCTTTTGATAGTGGGGAAGATTTAAACCCTCTGGTGCCTGTCTCCCCATTGGGGAAATTCACCCCTCTATTTGTATTGGAGAACATTGTCACAATTTCTTGTCAGCACATGTGCACTGTAGGACCTTTGATTGGCTCAGAGTGCTAACCCTATCTCTCCCAGTCTGAGTGCTGCTGTACAGAGGAGGCTGAAATGTCAGATTTAGATATTTACACTAGTTGCATATAAAAATATATATATTGGAGTTTAATATCTGCTTGGATTTCAGCTTTAAAGTAAACTTGTCCTGGGAAAAATATGGGAGCTTTCATCCCTAACTTAAGAATGCTAGTTGTCTGTTTCTACTGTACTCAATACGTTCTGAGTCACTGATCCTGGACAAATATGCGGATTAGAAATCAGGAATGTCAGGAATGTAAGAACTCCTATCTGTATATACTGTGTGTATAAATATATTTGTAATGAGTTTGGTGCGAAGAAGTTCCAGAAGCCCTGCCTAGAGACTTTACCTATATGGAACACATTTGAGATGAATTGGAATGACAAGGCTGAACCAAGTCTTCTCATCCAACATCTGTACCTGACCTCACAAATGCTCTTTTGGCTGGATGGGCACAATCTTCCATAGACACACTCCAAAATCTTGTGAAAAGCCTTCCCCAAGGAGTGGAGGTTGCTATAGTTGCAGTTGGTGAATGGGGGCACACAATACCATGCCTATGGCTTTGGAATGGAATGTCCACTAGCCCATATAGGTGTGATATTCAAGTGTCCACAAACCTTTGGGCATATATTGTAAGTGTAAATGTCTTCCAAGCAATAAGAAGAGTGGAGGGTGTTCTAGCTGCAAAGGAAGGTGGGTGGCTTTACCAATACTTTAGTTTGAACTAGAGTGGTGCAAGACAAGAACACTAAGCTGCTCACACTGATCTGATGTAAGTCTCTGATCTATATAAAACATGAATTTTATCCATGTCTTTTTCCTAAATGCTATTGTGGCCTGTATAGATCATCATGCAGACAGACAATATTGGCCAAGTGATGATGCATGATCTAATATGGAAAATGGTTCTTTTATTTTTACAGGAGTGTACTTCTTTACTTTCAGCATGCTGAAGCATGAAGAGGTGGATGATGTCTATGTCTACCTCATGCATAATGGAAATACTATAGTTAGCATGTACAGGTGAGTTCTCTGGGATGTTGGGTCATTGCAGCCATAAGTTCTGATATCTAATCTCTGCAGAAAAAAATATAGCTTTTGATCATGGGAGGACTGGCCTGGGGGCTTATGTTGGGTTGTTGGCCCTGAGTGGATGTTCTTCACCTTTCAGAGTTGGACTTACAGTCATTGACACTTGCAGGGCATTATTTATCTCTCTACTCCCTGTTTAGACCTGCAATCTGGATATCTGGCAGAGGAAAGTCTTCCAGCACCAACTTTTCACCATGCCCACCACTCAAAAATGTACTGAGAGACACTTTACATTGTACACTTTCTAGCCCATTAAAACCTGTCCCTACCATGAATTACCTAGTTCATTGATTTTATCCCTGAAGTCAAATGTTCCTAGTCCTCCTCTGATTATAATGGCCATACAAGGGCTATTGTGTAGCTAGGTTGTATAAGATATGCCCAATTTTCCTCCAGTGAGTAGGATCTGTCATGTTTTTTGCATGATGTGATTGTGACTAGGGATGAGCCGAACACCCCCGTGTTCGGTTCTAGTTCAAACTTTCGAACATGGAAAAAGTTATAATTCGAACTTAGAACTCAATGTAAGTCTATGGGGGTAGAACTCAGAAAATTAAATGTCCCCATTTTAAAGCCTTATATGCAATTTATTGGCCATAAAGAGTGTATGGGGATCCGGGTACTGCCCTGGGGGACTTGTATCACTGAAAAAAACACTTTTAAAAAATAAAATTTTTAAAGGAGCAGTGATTTAACATCACTTAAAATGAAACATTAAAAATTTAAAATATTTTAAATATCGTGCCTGGGGGGGTCTCCTTTCACTGCCTGTAAAGTGGCGCATCTGTATGATGTATAGGACCTGCTGAAGCAAAAATTACATTTATAAAGAAACAAAATGACATTTAAATTTTGTGCTCACGGGAGTAGGAAGAGAGGACATTATGAGGGGAGGAAGGGAAATGAGGCGAGGGCATATACACTGCTTCCTCTTTCAAGGTGGGTCACACGATGCCCTCGTGCATTATATAAGAACTGGCAAATGTCTCCCAGCTGCCATTTTATGGAGACATCCGCCTGTCTATGAACAGCCTAATGGTATCTGAGCTTTATTTTTCTCATCATTGCAGAACCTCTTTAGACCCTTATCACCCCTCAGCAGAAAGACTCTGCTCCTCTTATCTTAGGAGCTGCTAATCCAGCTGCCATTAGATGTAATTTACTGGTATTAACACAGTCTAAAACCAATCCATAGATTCCTAATACCACTTGTAGCATTCCAGGTAATAGAGATCAATCTCTGTCTCTCTGATTATCTGCCATTTGTATATACTATCAGAGCTGAAGGTTATCAGTGCAGTGCTGATGGCTGAAGTGCAGATACCCATAGCAACCATTCAGAGTTCAGATTACTGCAGTCAGGTCAGTTACGATTTCTGATTGGCTGTAATGGGTAACTGCACTTTCCATAACATTACTGCTCTGTGCACTGCTTTGTTTATACTGCATATGGAAGCAACACTGTCAATTTAGATCATTTAGACTAGTGTTACTCCTGGTCTGCCTTGTCTTTTGTAGGCTTGTACAACATGCTTACCTTCAGCATGCAATAGTTTTTCTATGTTCATGGACCCAATTATACCTTAGCAGTGGAATGTAAGTGAACCTACACTGTGAGGCATGTTAAATGCATCTAGTCTAAAATTCAAATCTGCCTTAAAGTGTCTGTCCAAGCACGCATTAATAAGTCTGTTTTGCAAGGTTCCCGTAATGCTCCTTTTCCACCTTGGCAGTCAAATTTGAAAAACCGTTTCACTATATGTTTATGTGTTTCCACTTTTTTTTACATAAGACTACAGGCAGCTTCTTTTGCTTCTATGAAAACAGATGGCGCTATAGAAATCCTGTATAATAATAATCATAATAATACTACTACGGAGAAGATAGTGGGTCACTTACTCAGCACTTTGGTCGGCGTTCACAAAACTTCTTGCATTTTTTGCACAGAATACAAGGTGCTCTGTGAATGGACAAGGGAGATCATGTAACTCGATGGACATGTATCTTTTTTTCAACCTGACTAACTATGTAACTATGCTTTGCTCTCCCAATGTGATCTCCCCTATCCATGCACAGAACACCTTTTATCTTGTGTAAAAAATACAAGTGGGCTGGGAATTTATCAAAACTAGAGCAGACAAAATCTGGATAAACCAATCAGCTTCTATCAATTATTTTCAAAGCTTCACTGAACAAATTGAAGAGAGAAGCTGATTGGTTGCCCTGGGCAACTGCTCCAGGTTCCATCTGCTCCAGTTTTGATAAATTCCCCCTAAGGTGTTTTGTGAATGGCCAAAGTACCAATTGAGTACTTTGACTGTACGCTCGTTTGGGCAGGGTCCTCCTCACCTACTGTTTTTGTATGTCAATGATGGTTGTCAGTGTTTCTTACTTGTCTTGTCTAAACGATTGTACAGCGCTGCGGAATATGTTGGTGCTATATAAATAATTGTAATTGAGTGACCCACGAAAACCTGACATATACATTGGCACTGTATTATGGTGACTAGATAGTGCCAAGGACCATAGGATATTAATAAGAATGTATTTCCTACGCTGCTTGGCTCCATGTAGTAGCCATAAGGCATTGTATGGATTTCGGTGAAGGAAGTTCAATGCCTACAGAAGGGTCGGAGGTGCATAAAAATAATCGTTTCACAGACCTGGAGCAAATATGAAGCAAGTGAAGTCTGAACTACTGATTTGCATGCTTGTTCCAGGACAGTCCCTGAAAAGATGTAAAAACCATTGGATCAGGATGAGAACTAGACCATGGGAATTTGCGGGAGAGTTTAGCTATTACAGACTACATTTTCATACAGCATATTTTCCCTTTACATTATGAATATATGACAGCAAACCCGTGAAAATGAAAAATACGTTTATGATTAAGCTCCATAATGCAGAACGAATGCCTTTTGAAGCTATGCCTTTGAGACATACTGCATAAGTGTATAATAACTATTATACATGGTACATGATGTATTTTCACGCAGTTACACATTATCATATATAGGTAACACGTATTTTATTATTGTAAGCAAAAGGGTTGCTGCTTTTTTCCTGAGCGCAGAATACAATCAAGTAATTGCTTTTCCCATCACAGCTTAGCTCCTTTAATAGATTTAATTGTTAGGTATTGCTTTTTATTCTGGAACAAAAGAACATTGCTCTCATGAAAAGGTCTAACATACCCTATATAATAGTCTCCATCTGTAAGTCTACACAGTAGTAAGCAATAAGCCCGCTTCACTAAAACTGAAGGAAAGCCTATACGGTGTGGCAGTGCATGGCAATGCCACGGTGTAGTATGGCAACTTTGGAGCCCAGGACTCTGGGGCTGAGAGGCTGAGAGGTTCCACAATGTGAATACCTTTGGAGAGGAGTAACTGACTGTTCAATTCCTTCCAGGTTTTCCAGACTATAGTGGGATGGGATCTCCAGTCCTGGAGCCAGGTGTTGCCAGTGGCCAGGTTGGGCTGAACAGGTGGCTGAGAGCAGTCTTATTAGGAAGCCAGCCCAGTGTTTTAGAGGAGAGTTGTGGGTGTGCAAGAGGCACACGACGACAGGCAGACTCTGCTGCGTGCGTGAACACAAGGGACACAGCCAGGAAGGCTGGAGATCCCCAGAGGGTTGGTCACCCTGAGGTACCTGTCGGGGAGACAGAGAGAGACAGTGACCCACGAGTGGTGAATACCAACAGGCCTTGAGCTGAGGAAAGCTGCTGAGATCTGTATTTCCAGGGCAAGTCTTGGGACTATCACACTGGGAGTGTATGGGACAGCCAGGTGTCGGTGAGACCCAAAACATGATCTGTTGATGAAAGTCAAATTAACTGTTATCCCAGATAGCAAGAAATTGTGCTGCAAGTTTGAAAATGACTTGCTAAACTATTGCAGACTTGCCAAGCTTCACAATTTTGTTGCACAATTACAGCAAGTCTGCATTGCAAGTCTCCAGACCAGCGAGCTTGCAGAGCTCTTGCTGAGACCTGCAGGACTCTTGCTGTAGACTTTCCAAGTAAATTTGCTACAAGTTCAAAAAGTGTCAACTAGAACTTGTGCTGCAAGTGTTCTGCAAGTCTACAACTTGCCAGGAATATGTGCAGCAAGTTAACAAAATTAATATTTCACCCCGCCACAAGTTTGTACCAAGTTATCCTTGCTATCTGGGATGGTTTATATATGCTGAAGAAAAGCAAGTTGGTTTCGTGAAGTTCATTGACTGTTCACCTTTTGAATGAATAAAGACTGTCCTTTTTATTTTAAAATCAGCTTCAGGAGTGGTCTCTTAGCGCTTACCATTGTGCTATATTCCCCAAACTATTACAACGGTTAGAGGTGAATAAACTAAAACTGGAGCAGAACTTACAAAATCTGGAGCAGGTGGGCATGGCTAAACTGAGCAAGCTGAAGACAGAAGCTGATCGGTTGCCTTTCACAGCTGCTCCAGATTCTGTGCAGATATAACAATTATTACACATCACAAAACAAAATTTGAAGAGACTCTGCTGCAGGTAGCAGAGTCTCTTTAAGGTGCACATATCTACGGCAGCTTCCAAAACCCGCCCCTGTATCTGAATAACTGACAAAGCTCCAGCACTTTCTGATAGTGCTGCACTTTGCCAGCCCAAAAACTCAAGAAGTGAAGATTTGCTAAGTTATAGGGGACCTTCTAGAAATGTTAAATGTTACTAATCAGTACCCGTGGCTGCAATTCTCAGGAGACTTGAAGTGAGAGTTAGTGCTGGCCACTGTTCTCCTTTGCTGGAAAGAAAGCTGTACCTGAGGTCCTTCAGTGCAAGGATCTTCCTGCCTCTGCTTCATTTATTTTGTTGGCCTGTGTTTTCTTCACCTCTTCCCGCCATGCTCTGTTGTTCCTTCCACTGGCCTTTATGTCAAATACAGTAGGGGCTGAGAAAAGAAACCACATCATGCAGTGGAGGACCAGAAATCCTACACTCTGTTGGATTCTGAAAATTCTTCAGGTATTGGTGAAGGTAGAGGAACTATGAGGTGAGTGAAAAGCACTCACCTCATAGTTCTCCTTTAAGTGTCTTCTTAAAACATTTTTATTCTAGCAACAAAGTTGCTTAAAGTATTCAGTTGCAAATTTTCATAGGGAAGTGTAGCCTTTATCAATCGGAGAACAGCTCGGGCCTTATTCCATATAATTATTGATGGTAGAAGCAAGGTTCAAAGTCTAAAGTTCAGCAAAGCCCGCAAGCAGTCATAGTAGTGGTAATGGTAAGTGTAACCATTGTGCGCCACGAAAGAAGGACTGAGGTTACCCAAACATAACAGCTATAATTGCTGTAGAGGTTGAATGGTCTGTTGGTATTTTACATGCCCCTAAAACTTCCTATTTTTAGAAAGCACCATCAATTTGCCACAGCATGCAAAGCACAACACAGTTTGCAGTCTTTGATGGTGCCCCCAGGATGCCCCAAACCTTTTATAATCTAAGATTTGCACCTGACCAGACTCCAAGTCCAAACATTCTGGAAGATTGATCCCATCCTCGTATAGGACTTGAATTCTTTAGACACTGCTGGTCTGTGATAATTATTATCGATTTAGCTTTTTACAGGATATACTGTATATTATGCATATATCTAGTTGTATTTATGTAACAAGTGTTACATAAAGGGCATTCACTCAGTTATGTCATACATGTTAGCATAGACACTTCAAGCATGACCTTTTTACAATAGGCTTTGATCTCTAATAATTTTTTCAAAGAGCAATCAAAGGACAGGCAACACTGAAACTATATTACTGTAAATGATTTCCATGAACCATTGAGAAAAGCTAATTAAACATAGGTATCATGCATATACTATAGTTGGCACCAACAGATACCGGCATGCGGTTTCTCAGTTTTGTTTGACTAAAGAATTAAGAGACTGCAAATAACACACCAGGACAACTGGACAGAAGCAGGGCAATTTTAAATAGCAATGCTAAGCCCGAATTTTCTAAAGAAAAAGAACACAGGCTGGGGGTTTACTACAAGAATTAAGATTTTTCAGCGGTATAAAATTAGGCAGCGTAAGGACAGTTTTTTTTTATCAAGGGTAAAAGGCCTAACTGGTATATGCCTAACTTTTTTTAATCCATGGAAAGGTGACTTTGAGTGATATATTGTGAGGTGGTTTACGAGCAAATTGTTCGTTTTTTTAAAATGATTCTGCAGTGTGCTGTAAACAAAGGGTAACTCTAAGAACAAATAGTCAGTAACAAGTGAATGATCTGCTTTGTGCACCCCAAACTTAAAAATAGGCCCTAGTAACATAAAATGTAGATTGTAAGCTCTCACAAGCAGGGTCCTTCTAATCCTTTTGAATAGTATTGTTTTGTAATTGTACAGTCTCTCCATTTTGTAAAATGCTGCTCAAACTGTTAGCGCTATATAAATCCTGAATAATCATCATCATATTAATATAATAAAAATCCCCTCAAAAGAACTGAATAATATGCCAATTTTCCCAGCAGGAAACATTCTGTCTTTTTTGCAAACTTCCAGCAATGTTTACAGGAGAGAAAATCTTCCCTAATAAGATTAGATTATAACGCTAGCTAAGATTTTAGGATTTTTTATGAAATGTCACAGATCTGTTTAGACTCATCAAAATGTTAAGATCAGTTTGTGTTCATAGTAGCCCTGAAGGGTTTAATATTTTTAGAGGGGAGAAGTCATCTTTTCTGCAGACGTTTAGTTAAAATTATTCAGGATTTCTTCACAACTCTTACGTGGCATATATTGACTACTGTAACCATAAAGGAAAGGAAAATGGGCCTTTGAGAAAAATGACTCCATTCAGCACATTATATTTAAGTGTCCATCTATCCAAAAGAGATATTTTAGTTTTAGGTAGATTTTCTGACAGTGAAAAAAATGCAACACGGAGTGTGGGAACCCACATAATAGGCGCAGTAGGTGTTAATAAACTCAGAGCAGAAGTCTCACCAATAGAGTCCATGAAAAATAAGACATGGTCAGATGGACTGGAATACCAGTATTGGGTTGTGGATCATTTATTGTGATTTTGTTTAATCCTATTTATTTATGTATTGCGAACAGGCGACTGGTAGCCGGTACATAAGCCCCCTGGGAATAAGCAGTCTCTTGGGCACAGATACCAAATCCAGGGGAGTAGTGGCAAACAGTGCAGTGTGTATTGGTGATATTTACAAGAGCATTCACAGGTGCTGTACAGTGGTGCACAAGAAAACCAACAAAAATAAAACCTAGCCGTACCCAGACACTAACTTCATAAACAAAAAGTATAGGTCCTAACTAACAGGCCGAGCAGGCCTACCGCTTGTCAGCCTCCTCATACACCATTTGCTAGTTTTGTTACCAACCTTGCAGCTCTCTCAGACAGGACTTGTCTGATCCCCAGGCCGAGAGCTCTGACTACAGGTTCCAGGGACGACTAAATTGCCATTGGAGAGAACAGTAAACCATGCACTGGAGCCCGGATCAGCAATCCCTAAATGTATAGGAGAGGAACCTGGGAGGCCTATAAACTCAGAACAGGACTTTCCCAGGCTCCCTCTGGGACACTCTACTACAGTATATTGATATAAATTAATATTGCTTAAAGAGACGCTGTCACCTTGCATATGCAGGGTAAAGTTAGAGTGTTAGTTTAAATGCTGCCCACTGATACGTCTCCAGTTCTCTCTCGCCACTCCTGCCACCCGGAACTAGAATCTAAAGTCTTTAGGGGGAGCAGTGAAGTCATACCTCTGTCATGTGACAGTGCTTGGGCTTAGCGACTGGCTGCTAGACCCTTGCACTGTCACATAGGAGTAGATCATGTGCTCTCCTTCACCCAAAACATACTGGCTATGTCACAGGAAGGAGCAGCAAAGTGAGCATCAGTGGGTCTTTTTTACAAAGTCACTGGTCACTTTACCCTGAATAGGCATAATGGTGGTGTGTCGCTTTACAAAACGAGCACAAAGGGCCTGATTTAAAACACATTCGCACAGTGTATAGCTGTGCTAACAATGTTCGAAGTGCATTGCTGCCATTATCTGGAGCCAAGGACCATAGGAATCTCCTTGGCTCCATCCAGTGGCAATAAAGTGCTGCACATGTCATTCTGTACAAAGGGTTTTTAAATCAGGCCCAAAGTGTTTCATCGTCTTTCTCTGTCTCACATACATCTCCTCCTTCTATTAAAGACAAACAGTAAAGGTTTCAGGTATGTGTTTTATATCTATTTATGTATGTGTATCTATACAGTATGTATAATGTATATATGCTTTGTTGAAAATAAATATTTTCAAGATGAAAAAGAATTCCCAGAGAATTATGAGTGATCCAAACATAGAAAAGATGCTCCCTGTCCTCAGGCTTACACTGTCTAATTAAAACCTCTGATGGAGCCCTCCCATAAAGCAAGGCTTATATATTTCTGTGTGTAAATTTTATTTTGAACTATTGTGGTCTGTAAACAACTTGCTTATGACAATAAAAGAGCTAAGGCGATGGAAAAAGGAGACTAAAGCTTCAGCTGCTGCATGAATAGAGGACTAAATAATGTTAACGTGGAATTAGCTGAAAGTATAAAAATTATGCACAAACCAACTATACATTTCTCTTATTCCTTCGCTTCCTTTCCTTCTCTTGAAACATCAGACATTCCCTGTCTGTCCAATTCTCCAAAGTAGAGGCCAGAAAATATAGGGCAGCTTTTACCCACTTCAAAATATGTTTCAAGTTTTGCAAACCCTCAGATTTTTACTCTGTTTTTAGCAAACGTGGCATGTTCATCTTTGCAAGGTTCAGAAACTACTTTGCACCTTGTCAGAGGGTTTTTCATATGTTTTCTAGTTCATCACAGTACATTCTTTCCTAGGTATTTTTTTTTAACTTTAACTTTTTTTAACTTTAACTTATCATGTTTAACATAATCTCGACACATTTATCACTGGCTCTTATACATTTCTATTTTTCTGAATTATTATTGTTTGTTATAATTTGTCATTATAGAACGACTGGTTAGTTTTTCCATGTGCACATATGAAATATTTGGACTACAAAGTTTTGATCCACCTCTACATTCTAATTATGTTTATAGTGCACATTAGAAGTTTTCATTTATATACAATTGTTATATCATTTGTATTACTCATTGAATAGGGAACATTTAAAATGGGTTATTCACAAAGCTGCCATAGGATCTAGCCGTAGCTTCGGCTGATCCTTCGGCTAGCTTTGGCCCCAGGACCCCTTTGGTTCAGTAGAACCACTATAGCCCGTACAGCTCCCGAAGTTGGCCGAGCGGCTCAGTCGAGCAGAAGGCATATGCTTCGGCTCGACTGAGCTGAGGTGAAAGGGGAAGCTGACCGAATGGCCAGCCATTAACCAGCCGACAGCCTGCTACAGAAAAAAAAAACAGCATAGGAATGCATAGCTACATTCCTATTGGCTATTTTACTTTGCAATAGCCAATAGCAAACTAGCTATTGCACCCGCTCACTGCTGCTGTCAATCAGCAGAGGGGACCTGAAGTTCTCCATCAGGTCCTCTTCTAGTGATTGGCAGCAGAGGGCGGGTGCAAAAGCCAGCTTGCTATTGGATATTGGAAATTGAAAGAGCCAATAAGAATCTAGCTATGCATTCCTATGCTGAATTTTTTTTTTTCTGACGGCAGCAGCTGTCAGAATACTAAAAAAAAAAAAAAAAACTTGGATAGCAAAGAAGCTATTGCTTCCTCTGCTATCTGCCATCATTTCAGGGGGTGCTCTCTCCCCCCTGCATTACAATGAGAGCTTAGCAGAGCTGGAGGTGATATGAAAGCCGACTCTGCTGAGCTCTCATGGTACTGACAGTACAGCGTCCCCTGGTTACTTGGCAACTACTCCATGGACAGATACTGATCTGTCAGTACCATGAGAACTCAGCAGAGTCAGCTTTCATATTACCTCCGGCTCTGCTAATCTTTTTCTATTTTTTTTTCTACTTTTATTAAACTGTTTTTCTATTCTGTTCACCACAGAGGTACCGAGCAGAATAGCCGAGCCGAATGCCACTCGGCGGCATTCGGCTATTCACTCACTGCTGTTCGACCCCTATGAAAATAGGCCGAACAGCGAGTAACCTGCCGGTGGTTCGGCTCAGCCGATCCAGATGTTGGATCGACTGAGTCGAACTCCTTCTGCACTTCGGGTCGGCCGAACATGATGAGCAGCATGAAATCAGCCGTACAAGCCTGAAGTAAATAGCCGAACAGCATTCAGCTCACTTCGCTTCGGATCGGTTATTCACTTGGTTGCCCTTGACAGCTTTGTGAATAACCCCCTCAGTGCTTTGCTTTATTGGCACTATCTAGTATATTTTTTATATTTTTCAAGAAGAGCCCCTGCTTCCAGTGTCCTGTGGGAAATATAAGTATTCACTAGGGGGCACACTGTGTTTTTCTCACATATAATTTTACTTAAAGTTTTCAGGTTATTCACTAAAAAGGGTGAAGAGTTTGGAGAAGGCAGGAGAAGTGAACAATCTAGGACAACATAGCTGAACTGGACAGTGAGCTGAATTGGAGAATTTGTCCAAATCAGCTAATTTGTCCTAGATTGGTCACTTCTCCGGCCTTCTCCTAACTCTTCACCCTTTCGTGAATAGCCCTTACTGATTTGTAGCCACCAGCTCACAAGTAGGCATGAGCATAATTGACTGATTTTTTTAAATTTCATAAAAATTTAGCCATTTAGATAAATGCACTGGCGCCAATTGAGAAGGCAAACTTAAGATGGTTTTAAAAGTTGCAATGGGCTTTACATTGATGAGCGGGTTTTTTTCTGTTGTGATTAGCTTACTTTTGGTGTATTTTGTTGTTACGTTTTTTTGTTTTGTTTTTTTGGGGTAGGGGGGGCGGGCATAGAAATATAAAATCATACATATAGAAATATTTAAAAAAAGGAAGAGTTGCATACAGTCTCCAAGTGGCCAAAATAGAAATGAGCAGTGTACAGGTCTGAGTGACAGTGGAAGGGGGCCTAGCACCCATCTGACCAACATATAGTAGAAATGCCCCTAACTCCTAGAGGGCCCTTATGCAGTTACACAATCTGCACAAATTGTATGTTTGCCCCTGTGTCTACATACCCCACTGTATGTTTCTTTGCTGCATTATTATTGATATGCCAATATATATATATATATATAGTAACAAGGACACTACACTGTAGTCCAGGTTAATCAAGTAAAATGCAGTTTATTAAAGGGAAAACACAAAATAGCTTGCATCAGCAGCATAAGACAGTCCTTCATATGGCTCAGTAGCTTTCCTCATGAGCCCTCACTCTGCTCTCTCAGCAGTGTGTCCTAGCGGTCCTAGGGTCCCCGACCTCCCGGACCTTTCCCAGCTGTTCCTTGTAAGTCCAGCACGCACCCGAGTCTGCGTGTGTCCGTGTGCCTCCTTGCACACACACAACTCCAACACTCCCCTCTGAGTGCTGAGCTGGCTTCCTAATGAGGCTGCTCTCAGCCACCTGATCAGCCCAGGCTGGTCATTGGCAACACCTGGCCCCAGGACTGGAGATCTCATCCCACCCAGAGATCTCCAGAGCTCCAGATCCCACCTACATTTAGGAAAACTTGGAAGAACCTGAAAAGCCAGTATCTTCCTTATAACATGCTTTACTTTCTGGACCCTCTCAGCCCCTTTGGCTAAGAGTCCTGGGTGCCAAAGTCGCCATACTGCTCTGAGGCATGGGCTTAC
>NW_017306934.1:1455736-1487196 GCF_000935625.1 Nanorana parkeri
TAGGAATATAAGATATTTAATATTTGTATTATATTATACAATTGTATTATATATATTATATATTTATTTTATTTATTTTAAATGTTTGTGCATATATTCTGCTTGATGTAGGTTGTGATATCATTGTGTGTCTGTTGTAGTAATATATAGTGTAAAGTATTAGTAATATACAGGTGAAACTCGAATAATTAGAATATAGTGCAAAAGTAATTGCAGTAAGTTCTGCAAAAGGGGCCCAAAACCAAGTACCGAGTACATATGCATGCTTGTACTTTTCAGAGGTCCGATATTGTTCTATGTACAATCCTTGTTTTATTGATTGCATGTAATAATCTACTTTTTTGAGGTTGTGGATTTGGGGTTCTTGGGGTTTTCATGAGCTGTAAGCCATAATCATCACAATTATGACAAATCACGGCTTGAATTATCTTGCTTTGCATGTAATGAGTCTATCTCATATATTAGTTTCATCTTTTAAGTTGCATTAGTGAAATAAATGAACTTTGCACGATATTCTAATTATTCGAGTTTCACCTGTATATAGTGTACAGACAGTGGGGGGAATTTATCAATACTGGAGGAGACAAAATTTGGAGCAGCTGTTCATGGCAACCAATCTGCTTCTCTCTTTAGTTTGTTCAGTTAAGATTTGAAAAAGAAAGAGAGAAGCTGATTGGTTGCCATGCACAGCTGCTCCAGTTTTGATAAATTCCCTTCACTGTATTTACATGTGTATGTATGATTTGATGACACTATATGCTGCTTTTTGATGGATATCTTGAGATACGAGTGTTTGCATTTTTTTTTCCAGCTTCGAGTCAAAAGGTAAGCAAGACAGTTCAGGGAACAGCGCTGTGTTAAAGCTGTCAAAAGATGATGAGGTCTGGCTGAGGATGGGGACCGGAGCTCTGCACGGGGACCACCAACGTTACTGTACCTTCTGCGGGTTCCTCCTATTTGAGACCAAATAAAAAATCTACTTTTGCAGGATATGTCCACTTTTTATTAGGTGGAATAAAGCGGATGACATTGGACAAAAGAGACATTGGAAAAATATAATAATATTGCTAAAATAAATTGTTTCTGGAAATTCGAATTACAAGGTTAAAAATATTGAGTGTGCACATAGAAAGAGTTTGTGTGTGTACATTCAAAGTAAAGAGAATACCAATTCATCCCACGCACATACTCCATGTGCCAATGAAAATTCAGGTGCTTTGCGCACAATTTTGCATTCATATATGAGGGTCAGCACACCAATGGTCCTTAGTAATTAGCTCTTTTACTTAAAGCCCATCTCCAGGCAAACCAAAAAGCTACAGTTGCATTATGGCTAACCCTGCACTCCAAGGGTTAAGTGTTCACTGATGCCTAAGGGACAGAAAAAATTCTATTTTACTTTACTTACCTGATCCCAGCTCCTGGCAACTCCCTCTGGGCTGCTAGACCAATCCCTGTAGTCTCTCCTCCCCTTCACTCTGATGGTCCAGCTTCCGTAAACCTAAGATTCCATAGACCCGCGTTAGACGTGAGGACACCAAGGGACACTTCATCAGCCAGAGTGGAGGGGAGGGAGGTTAGTGTTGAGCTCCAGGGGAGTGGGGATCAAGTAAGTAAAAGAGCTTTATTCCGGCCCTCTTGGCATAAATACGTTCTTAACCCTTGGAGGGAGGGGTATCCCCTTGGCAAGGGTAGTTTTTTTTGTTCGGCCAGAGATAGGCTTTAACAAATTTTGCCATAAAATATCAATGCATGTCACCTTGAGACAGTGGACCTGTGGGTCCTCCTTGTGTATCACTGCCAAGCTTTAAGCAAATACTGCATATAAAATTGGCAATACATATACAGTATATGTAGCTGCTCTCATTTACACATTTGAGTTTACATGCAAAAAATGTTTTTTAAAGGAGAACTATTCGGTTAAGGCTTTTCCCCATAGTTCTCCTTAGGGTAACGGGAGGACACAAACTAGCGTGATTATGATTATTTATCTTATCCGCTTTTATTGGATTTTTTTTAAAGACAAAGGAGGCTGTTAAAAAATACATTATTGGTGGTGAAGTTCTAAAGGATTGGCAATACTTTGCAAGAAAAGCTACTGCCACCATTAAGAAACAGCTGGGTTACTCTAACAAGATCCACATGCATTGTCTGAATTATTGATCCAAATCTTTTCTCCTACATGGGTGATAATAGGTGGTGTGTATGGGTTATCTATAGATTGTTTAAGAACATTCTGAATCACAAGAGTGGCTAAAGGAAACTGCAGACCCTTTGGCAGAATGAAAAAATGGTCCTCATCTATGAATGTCAGCTGTGTATTGAGCTGTATGGAGATCGGTTTTAAATCTGTCATAACAATAATATAGAGGCTATCATTGCTGAACTCCTCATGAAAATGTTAGTTGACTGGTAGTTATGTTAAACCCATTAGCTTTATTACTTGCGGAGTCATTGACCCATACATATCAGGAAAGCCAGAAATCCTTATCTAGATACGTACATACAATAGTTCTGGGTTAGAGGCACAAGGTACTGATGCAAGAGGTTAAAGGGTTAGTTCACCTTTTCACAAAAAATAAAATGGTGGACTAACTCACAACACCCTTCTCATAAACTCACAATACCCTTCTCCTCAAGTAGTTACCACTATGTGGGGGGTGGGGGGGGGGTTCCATATTTTTGCTGCTATGATCATAAAAAAACCCTCTCTGCAATATCAAATTAAACATTCTTTCCTCCAATGTGTCCTCATCCGGGACCTACAATTAAACAAGTTGTTACCGTCTATACCTTCAACATTGATTAATGAGTAGAAAGTGATCATGTCTTCTCCTAAGTGTCTCTTTTCTAAGGTAAATAAGTTTAGATTACTCAATTGTTTCTCATAGCTGAGGTCCTCCAGCCCCCTTATTAATTTTGTTGCCCTTCAGTGGTATTTTTCTAGAATATCCCTTCCGTTGAATGTGAACAAAACTGAACCACATACTCAAGATGAGCCTGCACCAATGTTGTGTAAAGGGGTATGAGTATTGATTTATCCCGCAAATAAATACCCTTTTTATGCATGAGAGTATTCTGCTTGCTTTGTTAGCAGTGGCCTGGCATTGCTTGCTATTAATATGCCTGTGGTCCACCAGGATCCCCAAATCTTTTTTATATTATTGATTCTTCCAGTGTTATTCCTCCTATTAAGTATCTTGCCAGTAATTTTTTTTTTAGCACCCAAATGCACAGCTATGGATTTTTACCATTGAGCCTCATCTGCCCAATCTCGGCCCAGCCTCCTTTTTTATACAGGTCTTGCTGTAATGTAGCAATGTCTTTTCTCAGCGTAATTTTGTATCATCAAAATCCAACCTTGATATCCTTTTTAAAGGAGAACTGTGGGGTCAGTGTTTTTCCCCATAGTTCTCCTTAGGGTAACGGGAGGACACAAACTAGCGTCCTCCCGTTACCCTAAGCTCAGTATACCGCGCGCTACAGCTCGCGGTATACTGAGACGCCGCAGCCAGGGCGGATCCCGACCTGGACGTCGGGATCCGCCCAGCTGCGTGAGTGACAGCTGGCTCTGCCTATCTAGAGGCAGAGCGAGCTGTACCCGCCCCCTTCCCCGTCCGTTCTGCCAGTCAGCGCTGGCAGATCGGAGCGGGGAGAGGGGAATCCAGCCCCTCCCCCTGTCACGGCAGAGAGCCGTGACAGGATCGAGAGGTGAGCGAACCCGGTATGTGTTCGCTCACCTCCCGATCTACTGAGCCGACCTGTGACAGTCTCATTGTCATAGGTCGGCTAGAACTATGAGGTGAGTGGAAATCACTCATCTCATAGTTCTCCTTTAAACAAGTTTATTAGCATTGACCCCAAGCAGAACCCTTGGACACAAACCTTCCAACTCTAGCCCATTCAGAGGTTGAACCATTAACCACTGTCCTCTGAATCTGTTTGGGAAATCAACTTTCTATCTATATGCATTCAACTGGTTCCACTACAATAGACTTTACTTTGTAAATTGTGGGGCTCAGTGTAAAATGCTTTTGCAAAATCTGGATATATTATGTCTTTTTTTGTTCGCCAGAACCCGGGAACTTTTAAAGGGGGACCTCCAATTTTATAATAGCGGTGGAGGAGGGTCTGCACACTTGCTTTTTCCTAGCTATAGGGATGGCAGCCTGCACTTTACCACCATTGTTCACAGCTACAATCCACCATAATCTTAGTCATGCTAGCCCAGCATGGCTTAAAGAGGGTGTTGCTTTTATGGACTTTCTAGTTTGAAATAAATAAATTTGATTTCTTATGTGCTGCCATCCTGCTGAAAACTGATGTGCATAATTGGAAGGTGGATTATAGCAAAGGTGGATAAAATGTGCGGTATAAAAGGGAAGTAAGAGCGGTGTATCCCAAAACTGATATCAGCTTGCATGCCTGGTGTCATATGCAAATATACTCTGGTAGTGGAACCCAATGCAGTTTTTGTCAAAATGTTTATTAAAAAAAATATAGAAGATTAACCATTGAAACCAGTAGTGTCCATTGGAAGCCAGTGTGACAGGATGACACTGCAGAAGCACAATTCGGAGACAGAGAGTTTTCACCCTATAACTGGCAGTGCCTGAACAAGGACCTTTATGTCAGGATCACCAGGTATTATCGTGACAAAATATGAATTTGTAAAATTAATTCAATTACTTTTATTTACGAGATAGTGTTAAAATTGTTGTGATTATAGTGGTTTGGTTTTCATAAACTTTAAAGTCTATGTCCTGCTCCAAAAATATATCAGTCTCCAGAGTCTATGCAGAATAGAAAACTTCCAGCTGGAAATGTTACTGTATCCCTGACGCTGTCCCCAATGGACTCACCGATCTAGAGATACAACACCAGACCTTTTCTGGGTTGAATTTTCCACAGTGCCATGCAATTCACTACCTCTGAGCTTAGGGTATCAAGAGCCTGCCCTGGACTTACTAGAGGCTGAAGAAGATGATTTAAAAAAGGACCTGTGACTTCATGCAACCTGACAAAAGACACTTGGGGAAAAAAAACTATAAAGATGCCTTTTTTTAAGGGGTTAGCATTTAGGGGTACTCCAGTGAATCGGGGGGGGGGTCAATCACAGAGGGGATCCTGAGCCCACAGCTGGGGTTTACCTCTAGTGAAAAATGCATGTTTAAATGATCAGTTGATCCCCCCTCCCATCACCTTAATTTTCTTAATTTTCTCCTTCCTAACCTCCACCCCCCAAATTCGTCTTAAGGTAGCATTCCACCCCTCCCCCATCCCTTTTCCACTAGGCCTCCGAACACTCATACCTCTAAAAGCCCCCCCCATCTCCCCTTCTCCTATCTCCCCATTGGTTTGATCCCAAACATTTTAGAAAACTGTCCTATTTCCACCAACTCTTTACATCTATTCTTACCACTCAGATAGAAGGATATGGTATATATTAAACGTGGCTCACTGTGACACAAACTCAAGGACCTGAGTTAATAAAAAAAATTTTTTAATAGATTTACACAGGTATTAGAATTGAGAAATTTGTATTTTATTATTCTGTACTGTTACTACTAACTGCATTGAAATGTCAATGATATGCCTTGTCCAGCTGGAACCTCTACTTGGTGGAAATAATAAATAAAACATTTACAAAAAATGATCCGTTAATTCTAGGGTTGCACAGATACCAAGTACAGTACTCGGTACAAGTACGAGTACATGTACAGATACTTTTGAGCTCCAAGACTAGACTAGAGTAAAATTCAAAAATTAAGAGGCAGATGTCATTTGTAAGGAGCACACTGAGCTCCTGGGGTTTGTACAGCTCTGTTTTAATGTATGATTTTGTTTTTATAAATATAAATATAGGGACGTACAGATACCAGTTTTGCGAGTACGAGTACTGGTACTTGCCGAGTACTAACAAGTACGAGTACTGATACATTTTTGTTTATTGTCATGTGACAGTTTTTCTAAAACAATACAGACTAATGATTTCAGGACAGTGGTGGAGTGCCAGAGCCAGGTCCCAGCTGCAACCGCTGCAACCCTGGTAGTTCTCATGAAAATGCCAAGTATCTGCACTGGTACTCAAAAAGTATCTGTGCATCCTTAGTTAATTCAGAGATATGGGCAGCTAGTTACATGCAAACCAACTTCAAGCCTGGTCTTGCCCCTCCAACCTACCGAACCTCCTTAATGGTTCTTTAAATCAGAAGGGTTGCCAAAATAAGTGATAAGTAGGCTCAAAAAGTAGAAAAGGTTGGGATAAATCTCATTTTGCATGAAAAGTTTAGATCTGTGTATAATATAGGTCATGGATAGGCTTACTTTGGCCCTCCAGATGTGATAAACTAATCATTTCCATCATGCATCTGCCTCTGCGAGTCATGCCTGTGTCTGGCAGAATCTAGCAATACATAATGGGGATTGTAATTTCACCACAGATGGAGGGTTGAAGTTTGCCTAGACGGTGTGTATTTTTGTATCATCTGCTTTGGCATGCAATTTTCACTGAAAGGAACCTTGGGTTATCCATTTTTTCCATCATATGCTAAACCTGCATTGCCTACTGTTAGGCAATATAAAAGTGACGGGCCTACATTTATAGAACTTCCCATCCAGAGTATTTGCAAAAAATCGAGTATCTTCACTTAAATATATAGCTGTTTAATTATTGAGTGCATGGCACAAAATAAGCTACAGCAATGGCAGCGATGGTTCTCCAGGCACCAGAGATGCCCTCTGCCCTGTAATGTGGGCTGTCAAGTAAAAATAAAAAAACTTGTAAATACTTCTGAGCAAAATCTGTCAGTAGATGGAAAGCAATTTAAAAATCATTTTTGTGATGGAGTGTACTGTCATAAAGTGCAAACATACTCCATGGTGACTGACAAGAGCTGAGAAGCATCTCATTACTGTCTGATGTCAGGGAGAAAAAGCACAAATCTTGCAAAAAAAAAACAAAACCAAGAGCTAAATTGGATAAGAAAAAAAGTATTTGAGAAATTCAGGTCTATATAAAAAGTATTGCTGATCTAAAAGAGACAAGCCAACATCTCCTGCATGATTAACCCTCAAACATCAACAGCTCTCCTAAAATCATCCAGAAGATGGTCCATTAACAAAATACTCTATATACAGTCCGTTAAAATCAGGGCCGGATTTCCCACAAGGCCAACCAAGGCCCAGCTTTAGGGCAGCAGGGAGTAGAGGGGCAGCAGGGGTGTGGAATTCCTATCTCCCAATGGCCAGGACATGCAGTTCTGGGCGCCAGGTGGGTAGTTTTCTACATTTAGCCCTGCTTTGGCCAATCAGAGCTGAATGAACAGTGGGGACGCCTCCGCTTGTTTTGTACAAGTGATCTTGGCGATGTCGCCGAGATCACTTGTACGCAGCCTGCAGGTCTGCCATTCTTCATGGGGTGGGGGGTTGTAGGGTAGGGGGACGTATTGAGGAACCTGGCCTTGGGGCAGCAGAGAGAGTAAATCCGGCCCTGGTTAAAATGCATCCATCATGTGAGGTGTACTGTAAGGGGACATTGCCTTCGGTGGCCTTCTTCTGAAAATGCTAGTTTTCTGATGTGTCAGAAAAACGTCCTGATATCTGTACTTATTCAAAGCAGGCCAGGATTTCCTTCTCTGCACATCATTTTACATCTAAAGCACCCCCTCTTTGTAAGGATCACCTCTTTTTACCCAGAACATTTTCTTGCCCATTTGGTCATCACCTGGCTTAACCACGTGCTGTCCGGGCATTGTAATTAAACGGCCGGACATCGCCTTCTTTAATGCGGGTGGGCGTTTTTAAACGTCCCATCCCGCCCCGCTCGTGCCCACTGCTAGGCGGCGCGCACGAGCGGGAAATCAGCCTGGAATGTATACAGCCAGCGATGGCTGTGAGTGTGCCAGGAAAACTGTAAAAATTTATAAAAACAGTATAACAGTAAAACAGTAAAAATTTATAAAATTAATTTCAGTACAGCGTTGCATGACGGAATAAATGTCAGTCAAAGTACCGCAGCGCTGAACACTGAAAAATGGCCTGGACAGGAAGGGTTGTAAACACCGCGGTCAGCAAGGGGTTAAAATGTTTCTACTTTTGCAAAACCCCCTCTATATGTTTGCTATGTCTATCTATTCATACACATGTAGCCCCTTCATCCTAAGCAGAGTGGCTCTTTAAATTTGATGTTGCTGGAACTGTATTCGGTCCGGCTGATTTGTAGTCTATGATCATTTGGTCATCCCTAGGTGTTCTGCTATTGTCTGCACCTCCTTTAGTGGGGTGTGACCCTGCCACAGAGTGGGGCAGCCAATGGGAGAACACTGGGGGTGTTTGTGTCTCTTCAGCCATTTACAGTGGTACCTCGGTTCACAAACGCTTCTGTTCGCGAACAATTCGGTTCACGAACAGGAAGTTCGGCAACATTTTGCTCCTGTTCATGAACTCCGAATCGGGTGACGAACACAACCACAATTCGGTTCGCGACCAATTCGGTTCGCGACAAGAATTGTGGAACAAATTAAGTTCATGAACCAAGGTACCACTGTACTAGGAGTTTCATGGCCAGAGGTGCATGCTGGGGAAGTGCATAAATACTCAGGAATTGCCATGTGCTCAGAGCAGTCTGCCCCGGGCCTAGTCTGAGGATAGGATGTACACAGTTGGAGAAGCTAACTAGGCCTAAAGCTTGCAGGAGGCCAGATGTGAACCCAGGAAGGGTATGGAATGGAGAACTAGAAGAACCTTTATATGCTGGAGATGCCAGGAAGGTCAAGATGGCATGGACCTCAAGAACAAATCTGGTGTCTCTACCAGAGAAGATCTCAAGAATGTCTTCTATCCAGTTCTGGTTCCATTACACAGTGTCATCCTCTGCTCAACTAAAGTATTCCTGCGCTGTGGAGGCTGGTGCAGATTGATGAGTTTGGAGTCTACTTTCCCTAACCCTGGATGTCTGTAGCCCTGTACCCTCTCTACCAGTTTTGGCTGTTCTACAATAAAGCATTGAAAAAATACTTAAAGTGACTGGAGCCCAATTTACTGATTGCATCTCACAACCCGGCTTTTTAAAAAAAAAATGTTTATCTTTTTAGATGTTTTGATGCAGCAGGCAAGATGGCTAATTTCAGGATTTCTCAGCACCTTCACAGTGATCTGTCCTTATAGAAAGACTGAGGACTGAAAATTGATGATTGTGTTTCTTTCATTAACTTACAACGGAGAAGGCCCTCGTCCCTCACAGCCCCTCCTAACATTACAAAGAAGGAGAAGCAAGTAGAATTTTAACCCTTAAGAAGCAAAGAAACCCTAAAGCAATTTAAATTGCAAGAAGCAGTTTTAAAATATTTTCTTTTATCTTATGCTACAGTATGTGAATGAGAACATGTATCAAATATAAAATAGGCGTTATTCCAATTTAGCTGCGAAAGTGGAAGTACACTTTAAGTTCACCATGTTACAGTCTCACTATACAGTCTTTGTACAATGTCCTTCAGATTTACACAACTATGGAGGCTCATTTATGATGAAGACCTGATATCGCTCTCCATTCTTGACTATACTGCACTTTGCTGTGTATCGGCTTTGACGTGTACTTTGAAAGTATGCAAAATCTCAAGCCACCCCAGTCTAAAATTTAAAAAGCAATGTGTGGCCCTTTCAAAATCCACACCGGACCCTTATCCCAAATAGGGGTCTGGTATGGATTTTAAGGGGTGACCCCATGCAAAAACACACATCAGAGTTCCCTCTTCAAGTCAGGAGCCCCGCTTCATATCAGAGCCCCTTTTACATCAGGGGCCCCGCTTTACATTAGGAGCCACCATCACATCAGGAGCTCCCTACTTTCACATCACAGTACCACCTCTCACACTAGCATCCCCCTTCTCATTAGAGGCCATTACGGTCACATCAGAAGCCTGCCTACTCCATGGAAAGGCATGATGCTGATGCACCCCTGAGAAAGCAAGAAGGCACCCCAAGGTGCCATGGCACACTGGTTGAGAAAGGTGGGCCTATAGGCACAGGCCTACTGTGCCAAATGTCACATTTTTTGTTGTTGAGTAAGCTCCCCAGATTTGGGGAAAAGGAGGCCAGCCACATGGTAGAGAACTATGGCTACTGTCCAGAATTCACTGCAGGCATTAGGGTACGAAATTTTTTTTAATTGAAATTCTAAACAGAATAACAAAATAAAAGAGAAAATCACTGTTAATGTACTGATATAAAGTACATAAAAAGTTAACTGAAAAAATAGCAGGAGGGGAATTTAACAAAACTGGAGCAAAAAATATCTGGAGCAGCTATGCATGGCAACCAATCAGCTTCTCTCTTTCATTTTCAACTCTTAACTGAACTAACTGATGTGAGAAGCGAATTGATTGCCCTGGGCAACTGCTCTGGGTGTTGTCTGCTCCAGTTTGAGATAAATTCCCCTCAAGCTGTTTTCGACAAAGTTTTTGTAACAGAAAAGATTAAGAAACAAACAATATCAGGTTGCACCCCCTAACAGGTTAAATGTGGTTTAATTCTCACACTAAAGAAGAAAAAGGTTAAATCTACTCCGAGTGAACATCTAATATCCCCAGAGTATTCGACAATTTAGCTTCGAGCTACCAAGTGGTCTAACAAAAAGTTTTACCTAGTCGTGCAGTTTCAGCAGTAGTAAAGGATTTGACCATAAAAAACCTCCATCTACAAAAAAAGGTTTTAGAACGAGCAGCTTTTTTTAGACTTCACATCCAGATTTTCTTTACACAGCAATAGTTTGAGAACTTTAAAAACCTCCTGCACCGCCGGAGGGGAGGTGTCATTCTATTTGCGCATAATACATCTTCGTGCTGTAAGAAGACAAATGCGTAGCCGGTCCATGCTTTTATAAGACGAACGGCTAGTTCCTTTCTGCGATGGAGAAGAATGGCCAAATAAGCAGAGGATAAGCCATCAAGCAATGTTGTAAGGTCGGATGTCCCACACGCACAGCCGTCAAGGCTCAGCCTGGCCAGTAGACATGTGCTCCGGCAAAAAAATTTGTTTAGTTTCGTTTTGATTTGGATTTTGCGTTATTTCGTTTTTCGGGATTCGGGTCGGAAAGCCAATTCGTTTCGGGGTTCAGATTCGGAAGAATTCATTAGCTGTAGTCTGTACGATGTTTCGTTTCCGTTTCGTTGCAGCAGAGTCACATTTAAAATGTCACTTTGCTGGAACGAAAATTCGTCCACAAACAAAAATACGTACAGGCTACCGCTAACGAATTTCGCCCGAAATTTAGTATTTGAAAATTCGGATTAGTTTTTATTCGTCATTTCTGTTATTCAGAAATTCGAATACATCCGAATCTCTAAATAATGAAAATTTGTTCGAAAGACAACTTTTTCCAAAACAAATCGCACATGTCTACTGGCCAGCTGAGCGGCACGCTGCCATCGCTCCAACGAGCTTGATGAAACGGTCCTAACGTCTATACCAGCCCAGCACTAGGACTTTGGTCTTCTCACCTGGATTTCTCACAGTACTATTCCCATTGCGGAAGGAGTTCAGCATTACACTGAACAAATCTACTAATATCATCCCAACATCATCACTACATCTCTCCAGACACTAGGAGGATTCTGTCTACCTTTCACACGGAAGGACATCTATCTTCCCCACTTCACGTGAGCGCCTTTTTCCATTATTGGGTTATCGTATTCAATTTATCTTATATACACCGACCATTCAGGAGTCCCAACATGTGACTTGCCCTCAGGTTGTAGTGCTCATTTTTTTCATTTTTTTTCTGAGCTTGGATGAGATTGACCACACTTCGGGCAAATAGATACTTTCAGTTAATGAGGCGAGGTGCCAGCAGGCACAAAGTAGAGAACAGATGCCCTGTGTATTAATTTAAATTGGGTCTCCCTCCATATTTCGTTGGTGATCACACTCTTCACTCTGTTGAATCCCAGGAGTAGTTTGTCTACCAAATCTAGATCCCCAAACTCCTTGGCTCAGGTCTTGACATTGGACTCGGTTAAGGGGTAAAAGATACAGCATTTGGAGTTTGGGATAGATAGTAGAGATGGAGAAAGATTTGGAGGGTGCAACAAAAATACTACAAACAAAATGCCAAAGACCCCTGTGGCAGGTATGCACTGTGCAGGAGAATCTACGTGTTGGGATCTTTGGGCTTCCCAGGATCTTACATTAATTGAAGTCACTTAATTCACTTAAGGGATAGTTGAGCTCCTGAAAGGTGGGGTGTTAGGTAAGTAACTTCTACTTCTTTTTAAGTGTATGTAAATCTTAACAATAAACTTCTCTAATGTGCTCCATATTAGTCTGTCAAATATTCTATTGAATTTTTTTGGTTATGTCTATTTGTTAAGTTCAAAAAATACCTGTAGATTCTAACAGAAAGCTTGTGAGCTGATAACAGTCAAAACAACCGCAGGAAGTTATCAGTTACATTTTACTCAGCCATCTATGAGGACTATAGAACCGTGTCCTCTATGTTATGGAAAATAGGAGAGGCACAGGGTTCCATAGCCCTATCTTGTTTCTGTTGTCCTGTTACAGAAGGCAGAGTGAGCGTTGCCATCCTAGGACAGGAAGTATGTTATTAGCAGAATCACCAGGTGAAAATAAACAGCTTGAATGAGAAGAAGAAAAAAAACAGCTTGAAAAAGGAAAACTAATGCACACACATCATACTACAATTATAATATAATTTTCATATTAAATCATATTCTTATATTATATAATATAGTTTTTTTGTTTTTGGCTATAGATAGTTTAACAGTGGAGTTTGTTTTACTCAGGGGTAGAGGATGTAAGATAAGCTGAACTCACATTTTAATGCACAGTGTGCTTTAAAGAAGAACTCTGGGACAATCACAAATGTACTCTTGCAGTGGGGCTACCCCCTGCCCTGCAAGGGTTAAGTGGGTTTTTGTCTATGGGGCCCAAATAAAGCTGTATTACTCACCTGGTCCTCAGTCCTGCCGGTTCCCTCTGGGCTTCTAGACTGTTCCCTGCAGGCTCCTCTCCTCCCGGTCTCTGGTGGACTAAAGACTGTTGACATCATCACATCTTATTCAGGTCCATTGACCTGCATTAGACGTGAGGATGCTGAGGGACATTCCATAGCTGAAGCACAGGGAGAGAGAGGTGAGCGCTGACCACCATGGGACTGAGGACCCCCCTAGACTTAAAGCGGACCTTTACCCAAATCTTTAAAATAACAACAAAAACACCTTTAGAAATGTTTAGTGATGACAATCTACAAACACATCCTTCTAGATAATTCCCGAAAAGGTTTACTCAGAGTAAACCTTTCAGGGAGAAAATGCCTCTCTCGCAGACATCAGGGAGCTGCTGTCCAAAAGAGGGAGACTCAGGGACATCAGGGAGACTTGAGATCCCTGGACATGTGACTAGGACATGTGACCATGCACATCATCTCAGGGGAGGAAAATGCCTTTCCCTGAGATCTCATGAGATTACAGATGAGATTTCCCAGCAATGCTCTGCTGATGACAAGGCAATACCAGTGTACATTGCTTTGCCAAACTGAAGTCATTTTGCCCTTTCAAAGCTGGAATTGAATGCTCTGCAAGTGTAAGTAATTCACAATCACAGCATTTTACACCTGACATGTCTATGTTATTATTACTCATCATACATAGAGGGATAAATTGGTAGAATTTGATTTTTCAGTGTAAAGGTCCGCTTTAATCCTTTCAGTGCGGGGGTAGCCCCAATGCAAGGGTAAGTTTGTGATCCATTTTTTAAAGCGTTGTGGCACAACTGGTTTGGGTTTGTCATTATCTAATCCCCTTGTTGATATTCTAGTAAATTTAGGCACACAGTATTAGTGTTACCAATTGTGTTATGTAATTAAATTTGCCGGTTAATAATAGCAGTATGTGGAAGAGAAGCTTAAATTGTTGAATATCATGAATACTGTTAGCAGGCAAAGGACAGTCAAGTAAGCCAAGTAATAGACAAGCCAAGGGTTAAAATATTGGACCCTCCCCAAAATCTTCTCAATCATATTGGCCATGCAGAGCATTGCTGTGCACAAATAAGAAAGAACTCCGCAGGAGACTGCAGGCCAGCCCCGGGGGGAATCATCATCAGAGTTGCAGCAACAGCCACCAGATATTCTAAAATGGATCTTACATTAAACAACAAAGCACAACCCCATACCAGGTTTTGGCTGCCAAATCAAACATTTACATCAAAAATAAAAAGTATTTAATTGAAGTGCAAGTAAAAAACCCAACAACACATATTTACAGGGATGCACTTACTGGACGGGCTAGCTGAAAACTGGCCACATGGCGCTCTAGCATACAGACTGTACAGTTCCAGTTTAATAATGTGCCAGCCAGCCAAGCAGCTCAGTTAATTACAGACTTTGCAATGAGTCACAGCAAAACAGTGTGAAAGGAAATGAATCATCCACAGGGAAGTCTTGTATACCTTATATATAGTACAAAAATAAATGGAAGGACACAGTTCTTCAACAGCGCCTACTTCTAGGATTTATTACTGCTTCGGGGGAAATTCAATAAAAGTTTTACAGTATGTGGAATAATAAAATGATCTCTTACATGTTTATTTATATAGTGCTGGCAATTCACATCAGTCCCTGCCCCAAGGAGCTTACAGTCTAAAGGTCCCCATCTCACATACATAGCTGATTTAGACAGGAGCCAATTAACCTTCAAGCATGACTTTTGGAGTGTGGGAGGAAACCGGAGTGCCCAGAGGAAACCCACACAAGCACAGAGAGAACATGCTAACTCCTTGCAGATAGTACTGCAGTACTGTAAGGCAGAAGTGCTGTCCACTAAGCCATTGTCCTGCCCAGGGTTTATGTATAAAGCTTCCACCAAGCTATCTTTTGGCACTAGCACCCGTAGATGGCGCTTAGGAGTATAGGAATTTCAATATGGCAATAGTTTTTGACCCATTATTGTCACTGTCACATACATATTATTAAAGATGAACTGAATTTTTTAATTTAAAGTGGCCCCTTAGCCATTACTGTGCCCCGCATTGTCGTAGAGGCTGACAGAGGGTACGGTGGGGGGATGCAGTCTTCCAAATGTGAAGACTTTGCCCGAGGCTGTACCACTTAAAGGCAGATAAGTTGGAATTTTACTTCCAATAGAGAGGCAAAAATGTGATCTACTGCAGTGGAAAAGTCTAAAGATTTTTTAGGTGAAGTGACATACTGTTAGAATACACATTACTGTGTTTATAGCAATAACTCCTGCAGTATACATTTTCGGTCCCTAGATGGCAGTGTTCATAAGTTCTGTTATATATATGGTAGATTCTCTGTTGTATTGAATAAGGTAGAGAACAAAGCTGTGGCTTCCTTCCTGTGTTTTAGCCAATTCATCCGCAGCATGCATATCAGACTGTGTGCTTGTGTTTCTCTCTGAGGCTGTGCAAGAGGTTCCAACACATACATGCCAGACTTATTCAAAATAAAAAAGCTTTTTCTAAAATACCTGAAGCTGTCTCCCACTTTTTTGCCTCTAGATGTCATTAGCAGAGTTGAATGACAATCAGCCTTTTTGAAGCTGCTTCTTCTGAGTCCAGGCTGTTATAGACACACTAATGGGGGCGGCATCATTACGTGAGTGCCCTAGCAGCCCTACAGTGTAGCAGTAATGACCCCCCCATGACATTATCAGACAAGTCAGCAGGCCCTTGGCAAAAAGATGTCTGTAGATATATTTTTAAAAATTTGTGTTGGGTTGCTGCATTTAAACAAACATAGACTTGCTAAGCAGATATAAAACAAGCTCATTTACGATGTCAGGTATTTAATAATTTCTCCCAGCTCTGGGAATCTGATCTGGCACTTCAATTAACGCCAACTCAAAGACACAAGATTTATGTTTTTGCCCATAATTCGTCAATTTCTAGCAGATTACAGGAATCAGGATACAATTTGCTGACGAGATGGTACAAAGTACCGACCGTTCTTCATAGAACATTCCCATCTACCTCTCCGCTTTGCCAACAAGCCCTGGGCTCCCTGCTTCATGTTTTCTGGGACTGCTCATTATTGCAACGTTTCTGGAAGGGTGTTCACGATATTATGGCAAGAGTAACGGACTCTGCTCTTGAAATTAATCCTGCCCTTTTCCTCTTACATTTGTCTGGCTTTTCCATTAGGTCGCATAAAGCTTCTCTTTTGATCCATATGATCAATGCGGCCAATGCATGTATCCCCCTTAAGTGGAAATCCCGAGATCCTCCCTCCTCCTCCTCTGTGGATTAATAAAGTAAATGAAATTATGCTCATGGAGGATTTGATGGCGTCGCTCTATGACAGATTTGATATATTTATGGTAATTTGGCTCACTTGGATAGATTTTACTGAATCTTCCGCCCTTGGGGCATTGGCTGGTACTTGATCTGCATGGACTATTAGTCCCGGATTGACTCATGCTCTCTTGTTTGAGATAGTTTTGGTGGACACCTCCCTCAGAATAGTGCGCTCCCCTTCCTTTTGAAACAACCCGTAGCTTTCTCTTTCCTCCCTGGCTTACTCTCCATCCTCCTTACCCTCCTGCAGTCCTGCTTTCTCCTTTTCCTCCTTTTATTTACCTTTTTGATTACTTCTATGTTTGATCATCAATACAGTTCTTGTTTCTTCACTAAATGTAACAAACTGGACAGGATGTGTTTTGGGTTTGACTTTCCTGATAAGGATGATCTATACGCATGTGTTGGAATATACGACTTACCCATGTGACCACTATTGGTAGGTAAATTACCATTGATTATTTAATTACTGTTCTGTATTGTCTTGAATTGCTGTTCTATTGTCTTGAATTTCTGTTCTAATGTGTGTTTTTGCTCACCTGTCTTTTCATAAATAAAGAATTAAAAAATAAAATGTAAATATGAAATATAAAGTGTTTGGGCCTCCTGGGGGGAAAGGGAAGAACTGGGGGAGGGAATTGGACTTGGACGGTAGGCTTTAAAATTAACCCATTCTAAATTCTGCCTTAGTTTCCATGGCACCTGATTGATCTACATTGATTGGTCCACAGTGTAGTTCTCACTCCCTAGTTCTTTACTGTCTCTGCACATTAGATTTGGACTACTACTGTATTTACCCACATACGATTGACAGGTATTGGTGATGCACCACTCTCATAAGGGTTCTTTACCACACATCTTCTGGTTTTTCTTGGAATTTACTCCACTCTGGACACAGTTACATGACTTACTTTACAAAGCAACAGACAAAAAACCCTAGACCTGTTAACGCACTTATTGGGTTATCTGATCCAAGGCCTAACATTCCCTCTTAAAAATTAACTAAACACATTGTCAAGGCAGCCCACTGCCTCACTGCCACCAAGTGGACACAATCTTCTCCCATGTCCCCTGCATGATAGACTGAACTAATATAATAAAGTCTGGGATCACTGGCAAGCTTATATTCAGTCTACTGAACAAACTTAAACCGGTGCCCTGAGGTAAAAATGCACCCCTCCCCTAATACTCATTTTCCTTTTCCCCACACCGTTATTTGTACCTCCCCTACTCAGGGCTATCCCTATAATGATGAAGCCTGAGGTGGTCAACTCAGGTGGCATATCATGGGGGGTGGCAGGTGTGTGGGGGGGGCAGCAGAGGGGTGGCCCCAGCGTCCCAGGTTGCTAAGAGCTCTGATTGATGGACTGAATTATATGAGATTGTATAATGCGATACAGTGAATAGGAGAATTACAACAATTTCTTCACTGCGATGAAAAACTAAATTATTTTCTACAACTGGATCTTGTGTGAATGCTCTTTAATTTGTTAACGAGGGATGAAGGTATTTTACATTAGTGGTTTTTGTCTATAGACAAGTCATCATTGGCGATAATGTGACCTGCATCCATGTAATTATCCGGTGAGTAATATTCCACAGAATGGATGGCTTTCATCTTGTCCTACATAGGAGTGGTACCTCAACAGCTGCTAGTATTTTTCCTAGAACATCCTCTAGGTCTTACAGTCTAACACATATGTACACACACACACACACACACACACACACACACACACACACACACACACACACAATCATGTCCATATCCATGTGTTGGATTATAACTAGGCATTGAAATAGGCATATAATGAGATGAAGTCACATCTATCAAATGCATTTAGTGATTCAATCTTTCAAAACTATTATATAAAAAGTTTACAAACTTTGTTAGATTCTTAAAAGCAGAACTATGATAAAAGGAAACATACATAAATCACATAATACAGTCTATCAATCCTTAATAATATTATTCCTAAGTAAGAGTTTTGTTTACACAAACAGGTTCACTTTACCATCAACATCAAGGATTATGCCTAAGACAGAGCTTCATTGTGCCATTGAAGGATTCGGCCTCTACATGGTTCTTCTCCAGTGACATCACCCCTTCAGTGCACAGACTGACCCTTCCCTAGTGAGATCCCACCACCAGCACACCCACATTAAGGTCTTTCCCCTGTTTCCTTCCACCGGCACATACACATAGTGGTCTTTCCCTTGTATCTGTCACGGGAGCCAGGAAATCAGACCACACGGAAATGCAGGTAAAATAAAGCAGTTTATTTAAAGAAACATAAATAAACATTCATCAGGGAACAGCGGTAGCGAGGTCAGGAACAAGCCGGTCAAGTCCAATGCGGGTAGTCATCCAAGCTGGAATCAAGTCCAATGCGGGTATGTCTGCCAAGCTGGAATCAAGTCCAATGTGGGTATGTCTGCCAAGCTGGGATCAATTCCAATGCGGGTACGTCTGCCAAGCCGGGATCAAGTCCAATGCGGGTACGTCAGCCGATGCAGGGTCTAGAGTAAGAGGAAACGTCAGCCAGGCCGGATCATACACAGAAAGACACAAAGGAACTGAGACTGCCCGAGATGCACCTTGGAGGACAAACGCAAGGGCAATGAACCTGAAGCTTGAGCAGACTGATAGTCAGGTGTTTCCACATTATCATTGTGCGATGCCCAGGCAGCAGGCAAGCAATGATGCAATCCGAGATTATAAGAGACTGCAGTCTGCACATGTCCAAAATGGCTGCCACCATGAGGACAAGGTAAGACCTTGGCAGTATCCCTCCTCCGGGACAAACACATAGTGGTCTTTGCCCTGTATCCCTCCTACAGCGCACACACACATAGTGGTCTTTGCCCTGTATCCCTCCTACAGCGCACACACACATAGTGGTCTTTGCCCTGTATGCCTCCTCTGGCACATACACATGGTGGGTTTTCCCTTGTATCCCTTCTCTGGCACACACACAGTGGTCATTCTCCTGTATCCCTCTCCCGGCACACACACATAGTAGTCTTTCCCTTGTATCCCTCCTCCAGCACATACACATAGTTGTTTTTTTCCCCCTGTATTCCTCCTTTGGCACATACACATAGTGGTCTTTCCACTGTATCCCTCCTCTGGCACACACAAATAGTGGTCTTTCCCCTGTATCCCACCTCTGGAAAATACACATAGTAGTCTTTCCCCTGTATCCCTCCTCCGGCACACACACATAGTGGTCTTTCCCTGTATCCCGCTTCTGGCACATACACATAGTGGTCTTTCCCCTGTATCCCTCCTCCAGCACACACATAGTGGTCTTTCCTATGTATCCCTTCTCCAGCGCACATACACCCATAGTGGTCTTTCCACTGTATCCCTCCTCCAGCACACACATAGTGGTCTTTCCTATGTATCCCTTCTCCAGCACACTCTCCAGTTTTCCCTCCATAGACTTCTTACTCTGCAGTCGCACACTCCTAACACACATATTACATACTGAACACTGTCCAAGTCCTTCTTATAGGCATTGCATACTCAGCTCAGACACACAGTCTGGAGTTTACAAAAAGTGAATCTCCAGAAGTGTGTTCAGCAGACGTCACTGCCCCCTCCCCTTCTCAGCGGAAACAGGTTTCTCATTGCTTTGTAGTAACTGTAGACTGTGTGTATAGTCCACGATTGTGTATTTGTGTTAGGGTACCTTGGTCTTTGCCTTGTACCCTGTACCCTGCCCCCAGCCCACACACATGACTCCCAGTAGCCATACCAGCAGTAAGATACTCTTCTGGTACCCAGAGCTCTCTAGCCAGTTTTACACCAACAATTACTGTTTGGATGAGACCTGTAACTGGCTTTGACTTTTGTTCAACGGGTGGCAGTGGTGGTGGGACGTGCTGACGGGGTCATACACTGCTCAAATTTGAGTAGCGTATGGCCAGCTTTACTGTCCCTGTGACACCCACACAAGAAATTGGCAGTGCAGATGAACCGAATCTGACCCTCCCCTGCTCTGTCCAAAATGAAATGAAACATTATGGCCAGAGTCGGACTTTAAACTAACCATGCTTTGTTTTAAGGTGCAGACTGCCTTTATACATGAAATTGTGAAATGTATTTGACTTTTCTTTTTAACAAGTACACTATTATGGATTTTTCTTATGTATATTCTTTCTTATAAACTTTATTAGGTTATTCAGGAACAATAATGGTTTAGTTTTTTTTACCCCCTGCAGCACATCACATTCTTATTAGTAGAATTTTCCCTTTTGAAATGTGGAACAAAAAAACTTTATTGCAACTTTCGTACTTATGTCTCAGTTATGATGAATACAAATAAATAAAATAAATAAACGCACCTCAGATTAGAACTTCAAAAATGTAAAATATTTCTGGAGTACAAATAAGACTAATTGAAATGCCTAAAAATAAAGAAGAAAAGCGGAGAACTTTCTTCACACCTGCTGTTTTGGGAGAATTTACATAAATTACCATTTTAATAAAAACAGGAGGAAGAACGTTGTGCCAGCCAAAGAACAAACAGCAGCGCTAAGCCTAAAACAGTCACAGAAGCACACGAGTGAAAATATTTTTTTACTTTATAAATAAGATAAATCGAGCGATTTCGCAGATGAGGTCCCAACAAAGCTTCCATATGCACATTGTCGGTTTAAAATAAAAACAAATGTGTTCAGTTCACTCACCTACTTCCTAAGAAACAAATTGTTAAAGCTGAAGTGTAGTGTATACATATTTATTACAGGTATTTATATTGCGCAGACAACTTATGCAGCACTTCCACACAGTGCACATTCACTTCAGTCCCTGCCCTTGAGGAGTTTACAATCTAAAGTCCCTATCTCACATGCATACATACAGGGCCAATTTAGACGTTGGAGTGCTTCCTTTGTTTCCCCAGTTTCCCCATTCCCTCTGGTCAACATGCAATGAAACATTTTTCTAGACGTACCTGTTTTCATACCCGGTGATGCCATAACTGGGTCTGTCTACTGCTCTTTGGTTGGAGGGGCCGGCGGGCTACTGTAAACAGGGCTGTCCCTTTAACAAGGCAACTTGAGGCTGCTGTGTTGTTGCATCAGTGCACAGACCAATAAGTGCTCGCCATTTGGAGCAGAATTTAAAATACCTCATGCAGGGCTGTGCTGCTGTGTATGGTGTACGGGTCCTACACCAGCATCCGTAGAGGGGAAGGAGCGTTTGTTGACAGGTAAGAGCTTGGGGCAGAGAGGGGGAAGATTGGTGGGGGTAATTCTATTTTTACAAATTCACCTGGGAAAGGGAAATTACCATGTAAGGTCCGACAAGAGCCAGCGCCCAGGATTTAACCCCTTGGCTACCATGATGTGCGTAGTACGTCACTGGCATTGGGCCTGTTTAAACAGACTCTGTTTACATTTGTAGAGCCGGCTGCTGGCTTTACAATAGAAGTGATTCTGGTGACTCAGCTGTTGCCAGATCATTTCTACGGGCCAGTAAACTGCCTGCCCTCCACACCAACACCCCCGCCATGTTTCCCAGGCTCCGCTGCCCCTCGGGCATCTCGGGTGTCAGCTGGAAGCTGGGGAGGAGAGCAGTGAATGTCCGTTCATCGATCTCCTCCCTGTTCTATGGGACTGGGAGCGATGCAGATTACATCACTTCCGGTCCCATAGCTGTCATTGCGCTGCTTCTGAAGCCCAGCAATAAGCTATTGAAGTGCGATCTGCACTTCAATAGCTTATTTCAAGTGTAAAGGTGATACTAGGGGTCTTTTGGACCCCCAGTATCGCCTTAAAGAGGACCTGTCACTGCCAATATGCTAACACATGGGGGGCTCCCCCTCCCCCCTCCATGCAATAGCAGTTAAAGCCAAGTAAAAAAACAGTTTTTAAAAATAATATTGAATGAAATAAATGTAAACATAATAAATAAAAAATGTTTAAAGTCCCCCGCCTACGTACAAAAACAATGAATGCGCTACACATGTTGGGCATTGCTGTGCGTGTCAGGGTGAGAGCAATAATTCTAAGGCCAATATTAATGCGTATCTCAAAACTGATGACCTGTAGTGGCTTTTAAAGCGTCGTCTATGGACTTTTTGGGGTACTGAATATTGTCGCTGTTTCACAGACGCACGCAATTTTTAACCTGGGCATGTTAAGGTTACTCATTTTATATTTGATTGAAAAAATGTGTATTTGTTTGTGTTTTAGGGCACTAAAATTAACTTGTGCATTTTTCAAGAAATTTTTCGGTTTAATAAGTTGCGCTAATATCGTGCAACATAAATACCTGTGGAGCCTTAAATGACATTTCTGAGACCCTTTACACGTCTATAATCACAGGTATACAATAATACAGAAATAAACTAATAACAGTCATCTGTGTCCATACGGACTGAAAGGAGAATCCTGTTGTTTAAAAAGGATACAGTTTGAACGGGTCATTCATGGGGGTCATTAAGGCTCCACAGGTGCCATTACGTTATATTGAAGTATATGTAACATTCAAAGTACACCCTTTTGAAAAACGATATGGCCGGCTGATTGCTTGATGTCTGGCAACCAATTAGCCTCATTAATCGGCTATTTATTACATCCATACAAGACTCAGAGCACACACCCCTCTGAAGAAGCCCCTGAGTGGGGAGGAAACGCGTCAGGGTTATGTGTGCCAACAACTTCCCTGGACACTCATCAAAGCTCATCCCGCACATCAGCCGCGGCAGAAGCACTGTTCAGCTTGGGCTTCGAGGTGCGGAGACGGAGCCCAGTCGGCCGGGATTTGGTCAGAGTCCAGCCTGCATCGGAATCCATATCAATCCAGCAGAGTCTGAGTAAAACGACCGGACGACAGTTTGCTGTATTTTGCACAGTCCAAGGATTCATCATCGTACTGGGAACCCTCTACCGTTGAGACCCCTGCATATACCTTTTCGCTTTGTTCATTGTGCGGCCGCACACATCTACTTGGAAATGCTTTTGGGTTAGCTCTCAAATTTGAAATTCGAGCCCGAGGGCTAGTGAGAGCCCTAAGCAGGGGAAAAGGGAAGGGCGTTTGCATCTTTAGCCCTGTCTACTTATCCCTATCTCCGGATCCCAACCACTATTATCGGATATACCCATTGAAGCAAACATATCATTCAGCATTGTGGAACTCGAGCAGGACTGTCTCTCCCTGAGCTCCCTGAGCTACATGAGCTGTGAGTAACCTGGGATACATTGTATACGTACATGATATACATAGTAGGTGTCTGCCCTAACCTTTTATACCATATCAGTTGGATTGCAGACCACCCATGATTCCTAAACTACTGTTTACCCTAGGGAAGTTTTTTAATTGTTTTTAATTGTCTTGTTGTGGATGTTATTGTTTAAGTTTTTCTACGATTAAATATTCAAATTGTTAAATTACATATTTTCTACCTGTTTACTGAACCAGCTCCGAGTAAGGGATTTCTATAATCTTGGGGACACTTCATATTTTGAATAGTTTTGTTGAAACCCTGGAGACTGGTATACTATATTATAATATTATTGGTTCGGCGTAACTCCACCCTGGTCCCCTTTTTGCTGCAGATTTATCAAATAGCTTAAAAACCTTTTAAGCTATTGGACAGATTGGACAGATTGCAGTCACTCCCTCCTTATCAGACGTCTTAGTCCTTTGTTTCACAACAAAAGTCTTGCGAGGGTTGTAAAGTGTATGGGCACCTTAAAAGGCAGCCAGTCTGAAAGAATAATTTTAAAAGTGTATCTAAACTCCAAATCAAAACTGTAATACATTGCAGCGTAGCAGTCCTTAGATGTGGTAGCTGCGTTATTTTTCATTTTCAATCTTTTACTTTCACCTGTTGATTCTGCCGAAACAGCATTAAAATTTGTTTCCATTGATGAAACGAATAAAAATGTTTTTTTATTTTCATTTGTTTCATCCGAAACTCATTCTTTCGCCCTGCACACGTCCAATATAGACCCAAAACAAAACTGTATCATATTGCAGCTTACCTTACATGTGATGGTTGAATTAGTCTTCTGTTTACATGTTTTTCTCTCTGTGATCCTGCAAATAATACACTTCATGTCCTGTGGTGTCCACACTCATGTCACCACTGTATCTCTGCGGCAGCCATTGTCAGACTGGCTGCACTTCAAACATTTGTGCTTTTGTTTATCTCTATTACGTGGAGAATTGATGGGACTAGAAAAATAAAGACAGTAGGACCTCAATTCCCGTGGTCAGTTATTTTTGGAAAGATTTGTTAAATGGTTTTTTTATACTTAATAAATTGGCTGCTGTGGCCACTACAATCCAATACGAGTGTCGTGTTAATTAATTAGAACGGTATGGTATAGAAGACTTATGCTGTTTCGTTAATTGACCCCTTAAAAAAAGGTAGACAATACCCTTGTCATGATGTGTTTCTTATTATCTCACCGGGAGTGACAAGGACACTGCATTTCTGGCAAGATTGGCGGGTATTTCTGTGCTTGCTGAAAGTGTTCTTAGTCTGAAAAATGAAGGTTTTTTAAAATTTATTTTTAGATATTCAGGACAGACCTTCCTCTAAGAATACTGGAGGACAGGCTGTCTATGGCTTCTATGAGTCACTGACCTGGAAAAAGAATGCAGATTAGAAAGGCAGAGTTAAGGTGCCCATACACTTTAAAACCCTCGCAAGACTTTTGTCTTGTGAGGGTTGTAAAGTAATTAAAAAAACGTACAATCTGCCCATCTTGGACAGGCAGACCGTACTTGCGATCATCGCGAGCACGCCCCCCTGAGGGGCAGGTTTCCGATGACTGCAATGCTGAACTGGCAGTGTGCGTGTGCGCACACCGTCCCGTTCGGCAGTTATCTCTCGATCATGCTAAAAACCAGCCGAAAATCGTATGATTCTCGGCTGGTTTTCCAACATGCTCGAAATACAAAAGTCGTGCGACCGTATAGTAGAAACGGTCGCAAGCCTTCCATACACTGCACGATTATCGTACGATCGTGGTATTTCCCGCAATTCTCGTACGAGAATGGTGCAGTGTTTGGGCACCTTTAAAGGATAAGTTCACCTTTGGCATGCCTTTTCCAATAAAGTACAAACAAACTGATCAGCTTTTGTAAAATATTGATTCTGTATGTGAGCATGATACCAAGAAGTGATGTGTGTGCATGCTGGGGGAAGGATACAAGGGAACGGCCAATGTGGGCAACACAGTGGCGTTGTGGTTAGCACTTCTGCCTTGAAGCACTGAGGGTCCCCAGTTCAAATCCTGCCCAGGAAACTATCTGCATGGAGTTTGCATGTTCTCCCTGTGCTTGCATGGGTTTCCTCCAGGTACTCTGGTTTTCTCCCACACTCCAAAGACATACTGGAAGGTTAATTGGCTCCTCTTTAAATTGTCCCTCTATGTATGCATGTGAGATAGGGACCTTAGATTGTAAGCTCCTTGAGAGCAGGGATTGATGTGAATGTGCACTATGTAAAGTGTCAGTACTATATTAATACCTGTACTAAATCAATAATAAATAAATGTGTGTGTTCAAACACACAATTCTGGACTATGCCCAGCTACTAAAGAGCCATTAGAAACTTTCTACTATGCGAAAGGGGGTGCGGCAAAGACTGCTGCTAAACCAAGCTTCCTTCTGAGTGCTGAACCTCCAGTTGTGTCTGAGCTCAGAGTGCAATGTCTATAAGGAGGACTTAGGGCTTGTTGACTCCAAACGCATTCCAGGAGCAGAGCAGTTACAGAACGGATCAAAACTGCGTCCAATGTATTCCAATGGTATTTTGGGCTCTAGTTCACACTGCAGCGTTCAGTTCCAGAGCATGTAAAAAAACTTCAGCAAGCCCTATTTTTCCTGCACTGGAACGCATGCAAACGCATCAAAAACACATGCAAACGCCCCCGGAATGCACTGAAAGCCCATTTTAAACTAAAGAATGTTTTTTTCAAAAACGCAGCATAACACACTGCACTGCGTGTGCAGAGACTCATGCAGATCTGGTCTGCATTTGGTGCGAACAAGCCCTTAGATAGTGTTCAATATGTCATTTGCATGTTGCTAATGCGATACTGCAAGCTAAGGAGTCTCTATAGGGACACTAGAGAGGGTGTGCTGGAGAAAAAATACAGGGCAAAGACCAGTATGTGTGTGCTGGGTGTGGAATTTCCCTGGGGAAAAAAAGGTTTGTGCTGGTGGTGGCCTCTAACTGGGAAAGACCAATCTGAATGCTGGAGGTGGAATCTCGCTGGGGAAAAACCAATCCGTATGCTGGAGGTAAAGACACATTAGGGAAAGTGGGGGTGCTGGTGGTGTGATCTCACTGGGAAAAGACCAATTTGTGTGTGCTGGTGGTGAGATCTATCTGGGAAAAGACCAATCTGGAGGTGGAATCTCACTAGGAAAAGACCAACCTGTGTGTGCTGGTGGTGGGATCTCACTATGGAAAGACCAATCTGTATGCTGGAAGTGGAATCTCACAGTGAAAAGACCAATTTGTGTGTGCTGTTGGTGGGATCTCATTGGGAAAGACCAATCCATATGCTGGAGCTGTGATATCACTAGAGTAGGAGAGGGTATGCTGGAGAAAAGATACAGTATGTGTGTGCTTGGGGTGGGATTTCACTGGGGAAAAAAGGTTTGTGCTGGTGGTGGCCTCTAACTGGGAAAGACCAATCTGAATGCTGGAGGTGGAATCTCACTGGGGAAAGACCAATGCGTATGCTGGAGGTAAAGATACATTAGGGAAAGTGGGGGTGCTGGTGGTGTGATCTCACTGGGGAAAGAACAATTTGTGTGCTGGAGGTGGGATCTCACTGGGGAAAGACCAATGTGTGCTGGTGCTGGCCTCTCACTGGGAAAAGACCAATTTGTGTGTGCTGGTGGTGAGATCTATCTGGGAAAAGACCAATCTGGAGGTGGAATCTCACTAGGAAAAGACCAATCTGTGTGTGCTGGTGGTGGGATCTCATTGGGAAAGACCAATCCATATGCTGGAGCTGTGATATCACTAGAGTAGGAGAGGGTATGCTGGAGAAAAGATACAGTATGTGTGTGCTTGGGGTGGGATCTCACTGGGAAAAAAAAGGTTTGTGCTGGTGGTGGCCTCTCACTGGGGAAAGACCAATTTGTGTGTGCTGGTGGTGGGATCTCATTGGGAAAGACCAGGTCTATACTGTATGCTGGAGCTGCGATATCACTAGAGAAGGACTAGGGAGAGGTTGAATCCCCCCTGCCACAAAGAAACTGATTTAAGCATTATCCTCAAAGGTGAAGTGAAACTGTGCTGTGCAAACAAAAATCTGCCTGAGGCATTATATTAGTAAAGTGGAATTTCAGTCAGAAATGTAACTTTCTCCTTGATTTCAATGTAATATTTCATTAACCTTTACATATGTAGCGCCCTCTAATATGCTGCTACTAAATTTAGTGTATATCTGGATTGTAATCAGTCTAGATGCTGTTTTGCTTTGAGTTCTGTGTTCTACACGTTTCCCTGAGTTTGCTGGATTTATTGCTTCCCCCCGTTGCTGGGTTGGGGACTCAGCATACAGTGAGGGAGGATCCATCCTCAGACTGTGACTATGCACCTGACTCTGACCAATCCCTGAGCAGGATGAATCAGGGGTATGGCTGAAGGCAGGTGATAAAAAGTTTGGGGACACTTTCCAGAGCTCTCTCCCCCCTTGGGGCCCTCCATGGGAGGAGGTCTGTGTGATATAGATGCCTGGCCTGGGCCTCAGCACGTGCCAGATGCTGGGGGCCTAGAGGCATAAGATACTATAAATGCCTGGCTTGGGACTCAGCATGTGGGAGATGCTGGGGGCCTAGAGGCCTAAGATACTGCTGGATACCTGGTATGCGCCTCAGCATGCGGCAGATGCTGGAGGCCCAGAGACTTCAGATGCTACTGAAAGGAAACCTGATGGAAGCTGGGCTGGAGGTGGAATCTGCTTATCGAGGAGTGTCGCAAAGGAGCTAGTGAGAGCTACCGTCTGGAACACTGTAAGAGATCCCTCGCCCCTATTCTCAGGTACTTTACTGAAGAGAAGCCAGTTGGTGTACTAGAAGTCCAGAGACAGTTCTCTCTCAAGGTCCTGGACTATCCTGGCTGTTCTCTGTGCTTCTTTATATTGCTGGTTTATTTATTTACAGGACCATTGTGCTACTGATGCGAGCTGTTACTAAGGGAATAGACAGTCCTCCAAATTGTTACTCGGGTATCCTGCAAATCCAAAACCCTCTCTCCTTGTTGATCCTGTGCAATAAATGCTAAAAAGACCCTACGACTCAAGCCTGTTCTGTTCCGGAGTGTCGGTGTTGCTGGATCTGAGAAAGAGACCGGTGGCTGGCAAAACAGGTAGAAGAGCCCTAGTTCATATTCAGCGGCCCCTGGGGTGAGCGCTACACATATTATTATTCATTGTTCCAACTTCTTTACATATTTACTGTATAAGATTTACCTGTTGATCCCAGCAGTCTGATCATTTGATGTCAGGGTCCGTTTTTGCTCGGACTATGCTGTACTCCCTCGAGTGAATGACAGTTCCTCTTAGCGTTGCTGGCCCTCCGCATCTAATTAGATATGCACATGTGAGACACATTCTCTTTTGCATCAGCATCCTCATTTATGATAAAGCGTAAGAGCTACAGCGTTACCCCCCAATTGGCTGCACAGCTTCAGAGAACTAGAAGGATTTGCTATCACGTGACAACACCTATTGTAATAAAAATAAGTTACAGACTTTGCCATTTTTACTGTTTGGTACACTGTAACCCTAAGTCACATGACCTGTTTGGGGTGGTTAGTATGTACACTGTATTTTGGTTTGTGACCTTTCAAAAACAGTGTTTAAAACCTGATCAGCTGTGAAATTTTCACCTTCAGCAGTTTAGTGATAAATACCGACAAGTTTTCATTGCTTATTTCCCAGTGACAAGATTATGAATGTATTGATGTGAGTCTGTCTACAGAGTATGAAATGATAAGTATAGATGACAGCACTCTAATCTTAAATTGTATAGAACTACTGAAGAAATGAAAATGGAGATAGGAGGGAGATGCGGTATATGGAGCATACTGTATAATCAAAGGATCCCGTGGGAGATACAAGACACAATTTATGTGAAATAGAACATTAAAATGGTGATGAATTCCTACTTTTCATAGATTTGGTATTTTTTCCACTTGATATTCCTCATGTTATTTTTACGATATAATGAAATTGATGGCTAGCTGCACAGTTTATGGATCTAAGTCAGTCATTTTCCTAAGTTGCATATAGCTGTATGGGAACTGCGCTTACTCCTGGTCCCAAAAGCTGGATGGGGCCAAGGCTGTAGTAGTCCTGGCATCTTTTTAGTGTACTGGAGACCTCTTCAAGCAAGGGTCAAAGTAAAGACTAGGGATAAGCAGGGCCGGATTTACTCTCTTAAGAATGGCAGACCTGCAGGCTGCATACATGTGATCTCGGCGACATTGCTGAGATCACTTGTACAGAATGAGAGGTGGCTTCCCTGCTGTATTTTTTGCCCTGCTTGCCCAAAGCAGGGCTAAATGTAGAAAACAACGACACGCCCGGCGCTTGGAATAACTTGTCCCGGGCATCGGGAGGTAGGAATTCCACACCCCTGCTGCCCCACTACTTCCTGCTGCCCCGAGGCCGGGCCTTGGTTGGCCGTGTGGGAAATCCGGCCCTGGGAATGTTACGCCTATTATGGGGGTTCGGTGTGGAACGCAACTGCGGAGGGAAGTAACAGCAGATGTGGAATAAGGCTTCTCAGGCGTGAGTCTCAGGCGTCACTCCCAGTCTTAAGGGGGAGTTTGAGACTCTTGCATCACAGCCAGTGAAAACAACAAAAAGTATTAGCAACGCTATTATCTCATAGCATCCTAGTGATAGTAGTGGCGAAGTAAATACTGCCCCTGAGTACCCTGGTAATAGCCAGAACAGGTCTGTTGGTAGGCAAACAAGTACTTCCTGAGTTTAAGATCACTGTGTGCAGTCCAGCAGGGAAGCATGCATATGGAAAACATGGTAGTCTCTATTAGGCTCCAACTGGAGCTATATTTGCGGTTTGTAGGAGGGGTGGTATCGCAGCCGCAGGGTGTGGGTCCGTTTGAGAAGAGGTCCGGTACTTGCAGCAGGGTTCAGAGGTCCTGTAGGGGTTCAAGAGGCAGTAGGCGTTCAGACTGCAATCATAGAACGCCATACTGCCTCAGCTGGGGCTTTAAATAGCCCCAGGAAGTGGGAGGAACCTCTGGCCGCAACAAGCGACTTCCGCGTTCCAGCGTGGAACGCAAGCCGCTCGCCTCGCAATCAGGAAGTCGAGCGGCTTCTGCGTTCCAAAGTGGAACGCGGAGCGGCCGTCACAGCAGCCAGCCCGTCCGAGGCAGCCCGGAGCGGAGCCGAATCATCACAGGGAATAGTGGAGTCACTAAATCTACTTTGTAGCAAAATTGTCCATTTTGCTCATCGATTTGCTTAGGTGAACTTTGCTCCTTTTTTTGTATACTGTTGCTTTAAATTTCTGATTATTGATTTTTTTTTCCTCGGTCTGTTTTTTTCCATTATGTGGAAAATGTAAGAGAATAATGTAAAATAATGAGGCTAATGAGAGGCATTTTTTGGCACAACAACAGTAAAAGGTTATTTAAAAGGCATATTGTTTGTCAGAAGTCATGGAAAACCACCATAAATGCCTCACAGGGTTAAAGCTGTTACATTGACCAACTAAAAAAACATTTTCTGTGTGGCTCTTTCTCAAGGGCCTGACTTCCTTGAATCAAGGGCTAAGCCCCATCAAACCTTTCTAGACAAGACTTTTATTTTTAAAGCCTAATTCCGGGAAAATTGTTTTTGTCAGTAATTATTTTCCACCACTAAATGTAACTTAGTCTTCTGGGATGTTATCCTTTGCATTTAGGGAATCAAGGAAAGCCTGTCCCACTCTTCCGGGATTCCGCCATGATGTCCTGTACTGACATCAAATGATGTAAGGTGTGGCAGCTCTGCTCTCTGCATCATTGAGGACCTCTTGGGAAGATCCAAAGGGGAAGAAGACACTGCTAGTCACTTTATGTGCTAGAAGACTGGCAAAGATAAGTAGTAAAAAATAAAAGCATTAAACACAG
>NW_017306934.1:1487243-1497405 GCF_000935625.1 Nanorana parkeri
AATCTGGAGGTGGGCTTTAAACATCTGTAGCGCCCATCACCTTTTGTGATGTGACTACCGTACTAGGCATTTAGTGATAGCCAGGGCTGTAGACATTTGTATTTTTGTAGTGGCAACTATATGGTTAATCCCAGGTGTCTAGCCTTGCCTGTATCCCCGTGGGTGGAGTGAGACTCTGTCATATTGTGGGACAGCCAATGGTGGATACTGTAATATATGTACAGTACAGCAGCCAATCACCAATCACTGGGCTTCTCTCAGCCAGTGGTGCCTGCTGGGATAGACTACATATCTTGGTGGGAGCGGCCATGTGCTCTCTCTCTCGCCGGACCAGCCATGGATTAAGGCTGGGTCCTGTTCAGTCTGCCCCCCGGGCTAGGCCGAGGCCTGGGGGTGGGCATGGGCTGGTGTGAGGGAAAAAGCTTCCCTTATGCCTCCAGCAGGGAGTAGGCCTGAGAGATGGAAAGAGGAAGAGAACTAGGACCAGTGCAGGCTTGTGAAGTACCCTGGAACTAAGTGGACTTCAGAGCATGGTCGGTGTCTTTCCTGGACTGAGGATCTGCATCGATCTGGACTGTCTGGTACATCAGTGGTTATCTGATGTGGTCGGGTGGATCTTCATTGCTACTTTTACAAGGTCCGCTGAGTCTGGAGCTTCTGATGGTTACCCCTAGACACCTAGAACCCCTACACCCTCTCTCCCAAAGAAGATGTTCAATAAACTGTTCACTTAGCATTCTACTACTGAAGTGGACGTCATTCTAGCATTCTACTACTGAAGAGAGCGGTTAGTGTTAATGGGCACAGCTGTAGATCAACCCCTAGACCAACTAGATGTGGACAGGGCAAACATTGGCTCCCTCCGGGGAGTTATCACTACACATCTATAATAGTCAAGCAGTTCACTTAAAGTGACACTAAACTCAGGAGTTAAATCTTAAAAAGAAAAAATCAAAGTACCTTAACTAACAACAATACTGGACCTTATTAGTGCATTACTCGGCTGTAGATCCTCAAATCATCTCTGAATTGGTGCTGACACTGTCCTTCCTTCTGGGGGGGGGGGCTACTTTTCTTCCCCATGGTCCCTGTGTATGATGTAAGGTAGCCACTGCTCCAAGCTCGCTCCTGTGATGGACTACAATCTCATGTTTAGTTTACTCCTTTGTATTGAGTTTGCAGTCCATCACAGAAGTAACTTAATAGTTAAGGTACTTTGTTAACATTTAAGTTTTTGAGTGTCACTTTACCTGATAATTTTAGAAACCTAGAACAGTCTCAGATTATATTTAGCAAAATGCGTGATACAGAATGCCTTTGGTTTCATCACAAATATTGACCTGATGTGTAACCTAACAGAGTGTAATTATGTTCTTCAACCCTTTCCTTTGAAATATTGATGCTTTCTTAATTGGACTGTTGTCCTCTGCTGGAAATTATATGTTAACACCTTTTTATCTGTTATTCCAAGTAATAACAATCCATGTTCTAAGAAGTGCAATTATTACCACATATTAACGTTTTAACATACCAACTAACAAATCTTCTCATGGGGTCACAAGAAACGGTGTATTAAAGCATCGTATTGTAAGCAATGGTTCATGCACTCCCTAGGAGTTTTTTTTTGCGGCTTCTAGGGCAACATTAAAAATACACAAATCCTTCAAATAACAAGCTTGGGGGGATGTACGTGGTGTACCAAAACAGTATTATTTTCCCAGAAAGTCTCACTGAGACAGTATATACTGGCAGTGCATATTTTGATATGGAATTCATGTTTTTCTTGTACAATTAGCTTGGATTACATACAGTTTGGAAAACTTTTTTTTGGTAGTTTTAGAAGTGACACATACTTTTCCATCAAACAGTAATAGGCTCGCTTTGACCGGCTGATAGAAATTGGCCAGTATGTCGCTGAGGCTGTCCTTCTCACTGATGCAAAACTGTCCTGTAGATGGCCAATATCTATTAAATATACCAATATCTATATCAATATATATCTCTTATTAAGAATTAAGAGACTGCAGATGATACAACAGTGTATAACTGGCCAGCAACAGCACATTTGTAATGAGAGAGAAATGGCCAAAATATACTAGAGACAAAGAGTGCAGGCAGGTTTTTTTTTTCTACAAAAATTAAGATACCACAGAGGATACAGCAGTGTAACATTGGCCAGCAGCGGGATAGTATTAATCAGGGATAATAGGCCTAACCAGTGTATACCTAACTTTTTTTACTACAGGAATAGGAGGGTGCAGTGAATGTGACCTATTTGAGGTGGTGTAGGTGCATGCTGTTCTTGAAACTACTTTCTTTCTTTCTTTTTTTCTTTCTTTCAAACAATGCATCAGGATGCTGCAAACAAATAGGCAGCTCCAAGAACAAATGGTCAGTGCATCTGCCAGCTCTGGACAACTGGGGAATGTGCCACATGTCCTGCATCCCAACACAGCAGGGCAATTTTTTTTGTCACTGTTCCCAGCAGCTCCCATATAGACCTCAGTTACAATGGCTGTGGCTCAGGGGGAATCTTCTATACTCTTCCTCTGCTCTAAAGTGTTATATGACACCGCTAAGGAGAAGTCCAGGAACAAGGACTTTCCTCAGTTCCATCAAGAGAGGACAGCAGGAACCGGCATGGGCATTGCTCGAATGCCGGACCTTGCACACGGAAACAGCACGGGCAAGGGACAATGAGGGTGGATTTAGGTGAGTAAAACATCAATTCATATGGCAAACCAGCAATCCGCTGAACAGGTGAGAACGAGACGAGAGATGGATTATGTTTTGCCCAAAGATGATTTTTAAATTTATCTGCTTTTGTTTATATTGTCTATCCCTTCAGCTGTGTAGAAATAATATCTTGAAAAACACACTGTCAAACAATGTGCCTTTTATTACCGTCAGATAAATACAGCAACAAGGCAAAAACACATTCTAAATGTATGCTCAGCTGTGCATTCTTGTATGTAAATATGATATAGTTGTATGTTCCATGATAACTCTACCAATGAAGTCAATTGTTGAACAAAACTCAAGCTTGGGGAGGACATCCCTTTGCACATACAAGGGCAGGGCAACAGCAGAGGTGACTTGTGTGTTTGCTGACAGTTTATATGCAGTTACATTCTAGCGCTGGTTGAATACAAAGGGTTCTCTGACTGGACGAGGGGGAGCGATATCACAATATGCCCTACGTCCAGTCAGAGAACACTATTGTAGTCATTGATAAAAATAGTAGGCATTCTCTAAATGGCCACTGTGCTGAGTGAGTGACCCCCTGCAATAAGCAACAAGTACCCCCCACCCTCCCCCCCTACACAAGAAAATAACCCACATCAGAAATTCCCCCAGCCAAAAATAAAATAACATCCCCCCAAGCAAAGAGCACCCCACCACAAAAAATACCACTCAGCAAGGAGCACCCCCACAGGAAAATACCCCCTAGCAAAGAAATCCCCCAGTAAATAGCTCCTCTTCACAAGAAAATACCCCGTTCAAAGAGCACCCCACCAAAAGAAAAGTACCCCCACAGCAAAAGTGATCTACCCTCCCCAACAGAGAGCTCTTCCTCCCCAGCAGAATTATTTTTCAACTTACAGTCCTCATACAGTGAGACAAAACATCATTACTGCAAACTTCTTGTTTATATCCTGAGTGGACCCCCCACCACTGGACAGCTAAGAGGAAGTGTCCACATTATGCAGGCAATGACGTGAACATCTGAAGATGGACTGTGCCTCTTGTACACAGAAAGTGAGGACATGTAACCAGAAGATCACATGACCATGTATTTACATAAGTCAATTGGGCATTTAGTTAGGTTTTTTTTTCATTTCTAGAAGGGGTCGGGTCAGGCTAGAAAGTAGCTTCAACATTTAAAGGTGTTGTGTATAGAAGCAGTTCTACCGAGTAAGACCACATACAGCAAGAACATGTCTGAGAAGCTATTAAACACATTTTGCTTTGAAAAACATTAACAGCCTGACCAGAGCAGGTGGGTGCATGTATCTTGGTGACAGGAAAATTGGCTGCTTGTGGGTTGTTTCCACTTAGTAACAAGAGTTTTTGTTCTACAGAGACAACAAATTAATTTTAAACATGACAGGTGTTTGATGTATATTAAAGAGGTAAGAAGAAGTAGAATATATTAATATGTTATAAAGGAAAGGAAGCAGAGGAAGAAGTGGAACACGTCAAAGTTGAGGTGAAGGGGGAGGCTGATGAGGCAGATGATGGTACAAAGTGAGGGTTGAGGAGGAAGGAAACCACTATGAGGAGAGGTTCTTTTTATTGTAGCCTCACTAAGCTTTTCTAAGGCAAACGTTTACATTTGAGCATACCTTGGAATGTGAGGTAAAGCAAAAGGAAGAGGTTTCAGTGAAATTGATTTCACCATTTAACTACCAATTTTGCAGAAGTGGAAATTCTCACTTTTGTGCTGGTTAGGGGGAATTTGCTAGACAAAATGTAGGGCAGTTTAGATTAGTTTATTTTATGTTTGTCACATACCTGAGGTGAGACTATAGTAGTGAGTAGGCCTCCCTTGCACCTCGGGTCTTGAGGCCTCTGGAGATGGATACACAGACCTGGCGGACACCGAGTGGCACGAGTGCCAGTGGTGCGGAGCACTGTGCAAGCCTAAATCCGAGATCCGAGCCGGGGTCAAGTCCAATCGGGCAATGCAGAAGAATGGTCAAGATCCAAGCCGGGGTCGGTTCCAATCGGGCAGCAAAGTACAAAAGTGCAAAGCAGAAGAATGGTCAGTATACGAATCCAAGGTCAAGGGTAGGCAGCAAGCAAGAGTAGTCACTATGGTTCCGGGTCACAACAAGTCCAAACAGATAACACACTAGCACAGGGACAAGGAGAGACTGAAGATAATCCAGCAATTTGGCAGTGTCCAGGCTGGGCTTATATAAGGAAGTGAAGTTTAGGTCACTTCCTGTGCGCCTCCTGATCGCTTTCCCGCCTGCTGAATCATGCCTTCTGCGCGGATTTGTTCCGGTTTGTGATACAACGCGCCGTTGGCGCATGTGCAGTTAGCACTGGACTCTTACAATGTTCTTTTGTATTTTTGTAATGACACGCCGCGTGGTTTCTTGATTGGCCAGCTTCATGCTTGCAAAAGTACTGGTATCGGTACTCGGTATCAGCGAGTACCAAGATAAATGACGGTGCTCATACTCGATACCGAAAAAACAGTATTGGTGCATCCCTATCTGCTACTGACATCAACCCTCTCTGCATGACCATTGATGTCACTTCTGGATGGCCCAGCCCCATCTTGACAAATTGAGGGTCAGGCTACTTATAAGAGTAATTTTTATATGTAGGTTGTATATTTATTGTTTTGATTTTTTTTAAAATACATAAGATTGTTGTATGACTGTGTACATTCTCAAAAAAAAATCAACCAAAACCCATTACTCTTTCCTTTTCAGGTGAGGACTAAGCACTGTGCTGCAATGCACATCACGGTATACAGAAATACAACTCCACGTGTCTCATGCCCAATGGCTGCTATACCCAGGATGCCAAACATGTACCATACCTGCAGGGCCATCTTTATAATGCATGATCAAGTGACTTTCTCTACAGTTAACCTGAGGCAAAGAATGCTAGGGACCCCCCAGCGACAGGAGATGCACATAATACATATACTGCTCAGCTTTCATGTATTGCTCTCTATTTGGACTAAATGCTTCACACCGCCCATGTCACACAAAGTTCACCCTTTAATCTTCGCCATGTTTTTACATTATGATAGCATGTGCGGAAAAAGTATTTTGTTGTGTTACAGGAATGACAGAAGGATATATAACAGTATAAATAGCTTTGACATGTGATAGAAAATGTCAGCTATTTCTGAGTATTTCAGTTGTTGGAAAACGCAACCACGCTGAAGGTTTATGATTTGTACAGCTTTTTAAAGAGACACTGTCACCCATCTCATTCAGGATACAGTGGCAGTGTCTCTGTAAAGCTCCCCCTTCTGACCACTTTATACTCCACTACACTTTAGTCCCCCGCCACACACACACTGTTCATTTTGTGGCTGGGACTGCAAAATACACAGTGCTTCTGGATGTGAGGGAGCTATAGACCTCCTCCCATAATGCGGTGCTCAGACATCGCTGCTCCCTCAGAGTTCTGAGACTAGAAAGTACAGGAGAGATGAGCACAAAATGTGATGAACAGAACTAGGAGTGTATAACTTACAGAGCACAGAGGAAATATGTAACTTACAGCCCAGCATACAGAGTGCAGCACAAAGAACAGAGGTTAGGAGTATGCAACACACTCTTTACTGGGGTCAGGAATATGTAACGTAGAAACTGCAGGTGTCAGTGAAATGTAACATACAAATTATAAAGGGTCACTAGTGTGTAACATACAGCATACAGGGGTCAGGAGTATGCAATTCATAGAGTGCAGGGGTTAGGAGTATGTGACATACAAAGTGCAGGTGTCAGTGGAATGTAACATACAGAGTATAAAGGGTCAGTAGAGTGTAGCATACAGAGTACAGGGGGTAGGAGTATGAAATTCATAGAGTGCAGAGGTTAGGAGTATGTAACGCACACAGTGAAGGAATCAAGCATATTCAATGCACAAAGTGCAAGGAACCGAAGTACAGTATGTAACCTTGACATGAGCATACAAAGCGCAGGGGCAGGAGTATACAATGTACAGAGTACAGGGGGTCAGTAGTATATAACTTACAAAATGCAGGGGTCAGAAGTATGTATCGTACAGAGAGTAGGGGTCAGTAGAATATATTGTATTATGAAGGTAAATTGGGGTCATGCCTAAGGGGATTTTTACATTCAGCTAAAAAATAGAAAAGCCCCTTTAACTTGTCATCAGCTGTGGAAAACATAAAACCGAAACATGTAATATGTATGAATTACATGAATATAATTTGTATGCATGTGTTGCGATAACAGAACATCATGAATATGTATAGAAATAACCTAGTAGTTCACAGTTACCAAGTGCACAGCAATCATTATCACATTGTTTCTTCCATGGTATAATTGCTTCTCAAAACAGTCGAGAATATGTTTGGTAATAGATTTGTCACTTGCCTTTAGACATTCTTAGACGTGAAATTTCTCTTGGCGCTTTTAACAGCTGTGACAAATCAGACCAAATTTTTCAGATTTATACGTGGGAAGAAAAAGTACGAATAAAATGTGTTGTCAGCCGTGTTGTCTAGAGTATAATAAAGGCACCTGTGTTTGGGAATTGGAATGAATATATTGAAAGTCTTGTTATGATTCATATTCACATGCCCTGGTCATAATTTCAGTGCTGTAGTTACATGTCTAGGGGCCCACTATGGCTCCTGCTGCCCACCAGCTAGATTTTCTTCCATTCTGCAAAATAAACACAATCCCAAGTCACTGAACCCAAAGTTCCCTTGAGTTAAGCTGGCCATACACCTGTCAATTTTTTCGTTCAACCCGCGGGCTGAACCAAACAAACTGGCATGATTCCGCCATCAACACAAACAGCGAATGAGGAATCGCCGCTGTTTGCATTGTATTCTGACAGGTGCCGTGGGCACCCGTCAGAATACCCGATCAGAGCGGGCAGCTCATTGGCTGCCGGCTCTGTTCGCACAAAGATTTTCTATCCGGCTCCTTTAATCAACTGTCAGAGGATTGCCGGCTGAAAGGGAGCCAACAGCCCTACATATTGTGCAAATTCCGTCCGGTACATAAAAAACCGTCTGAAATTCAACCAATGTATCGGCACCTTTATAGTGAAAGGGAGCCCTGACTGATGAAAATATGGCATTATTATAGGGTGACTTTTAGGCAAATATGGGTAATGGGAGACATTACTGGCTATTTCTGGATCCCAACCCCTTGGACACAAGGGAGTCTTTTACATGTAAATAACATGCATTAAATACACTGCCGTCCAAAAAAAAAAAAACGTCATACACTTTGATATTACGCTAGACCACCTTGAGCTTTGATTACGGCACACATTCGCCGTGGCATCATTTCAATAAACTTTATTTATTTCCATCTAGAGTTGCATTAATTTTTTCTTAAAGTGACGGTAGGAGAGTCAGACCACTGTAAAGTCTTCTCCAGCACATCCCAAAGACTCTGGACTCTGTGGTGGCCAATCCATGTGTGACAATGATGTCTCATGCTCCCTGAACCACTCTGGCCAACATGTTAATAGTGTGTAAACAGCAGACGTAGCTTGCTATTTACTTACTATTCCTTCATTCATTCTGTGCATGTGCATTCTGACCCCTGATGAAGTCACGTGTTTGGACGTAACGTACGTAGGACAGAGCTTCTGATGTCACTGCACTGAGCTGAGCCGGACGAACAGGTTTTTTTATCGCTTTGCTGCCATTTGCCCTGCTGGTCTGATCCAGCAATACCCAATGCCTGTACTGTTTACACCATTGTGAGTACGCATTTTTTATTTAATAAATTGCAGTTTATTGGACGTTATGCACTATGTCCTTGTCCTTTTTCTCTTTCCACCTGGATTTATACTGGTACCTGTGATCTGAGGAGACCTTATCGCCTTTTCTGTGCATGGGCTTCCCTCCCCCATTAAGGGAAAAAGCGCATTTGACCTAGCTCTGTAGGTCTACCTCCCCAGGTGAGCACTCACTTGATGTCATCACTCACTTGGTGGAGGTGAAGGTCTGCCTGCATTGTGTGATTATCCTTACCTGAGAGTTATATGCAGATTGACTGCGAATCATCTGAGGAATTTTTTTGCACAATCACCATTGTTTGCTTTTGTTTTTTCCTTGGGACTTTTTTTGTCTATATTGCTTTTTTGTCTTTGTGTAGATATTTTCTATGTCTCATTTGTTTGAAGGCTTATATATGTGACTCATTTATATATGTTTAAATTTATTAGATATGTATGATTATTAGCTTGGCACAATATTGTTTTTCACATTCTGTGCATGTGTCGCCCCCACAAGAATGACTCATTCATAAGGAGACATAAATATTATCAGCATGTAATCAGAGGTGCTGGTGCCACTGGCTACTCATTATATGTGTCGGCCCCAAGCAGCGGCGGAAGCAAATAGGGCACACGTACACTGCAAGCATGTAAACGTTAAGACAAACTTGCATTGTAAAGTATGTTTATCTATTTTTTACTTTGTTCCTCTAGCAAGAACAGATTTTATCATTACCAGGCTTGTAAAATTCTTGCAGGGGCAGCTACTAGGAAACCAGTTCCTATTGATATAGGCATGCTCCCAGAACTACATCCCTGTGTAGGCAGGCTATTGGTTGTCTAGGAAGCAGCATTGTTTTGCAGGGAAATAAATAAATATATGCATGTGAAGTGGGACAGAGAGGCGTGGAGATTAGGGGAGTTTTGTAGGTTTTTTAACAACCCAAACAGAAACACTGGATTTCTAGCAGATCAACACAGTATTTTTCCATACTGGCAGAATTTTTAGAGAGATAAAAATGAAATATGTCTATGTAATGAAGTTTCTTTTTCTGATATATACGTTAATCTACAACTTGGCTCTCCTACTGAAAGGATAGATGCCTTAATGTTATCCCATCAGTGGTGTCAATACTTTTTGATCCATTGGGGTTGATTTACTAACCTTATAAACAAGCCACGAACAAGTATACACCTCTGTAGTGTGTTCCCTCCCAGCATGATCTATTGGTGGAATCTAGACACCTTTGTAGTGTGTACACACCCAGCAGGTGTGTTGTGCAAAGCCCTGCATGAATTCCAAGGTGATGTTGTGTAAATTAGCTCTATGTTGTGTTGCTTGCGTTGATGAATGCAGGAATGTAAATGCATGAGCTAACCATTTTTGTCTAAACTGTGAAGCAGCATTATATATGCATCATGTGCATGATTTTTCCATATATGGCATTAGTGGAAATATGCTCTTAGAGACTTTTTGGTTGATAAATACGTTTTGCTGTGTGAAAATCACACACACCTGGTGTGTGTGTGTGTGTTTAGGTTAGTAAATCACCCCCATTGACTCAGAATAAACATACAGATATTTTTTATTTCCTGTTCCAAGCCATTGACTAACAAATTATGCATGAGAAAAAAAGATGGGCGACTAGCATTTTCAGAGGGTAGTCAATACAGTTTTTAAAGCCCAGCTATGGGCACAGGA
>NW_017306934.1:1498200-1523614 GCF_000935625.1 Nanorana parkeri
AAAAAGGGGGGGGGGGGGGCTCCCCACAAATGCTCATTAGGTTTAGGGGTAGGGGAATAAGCTGTAATACTTACCTTGTCCATTGATCTGACAGGCTCATCTATCTATTTGACTGGGCCCCCCAGACTCTTCTCTAAGGTGTTCTGGCTGGCAGTCACATCAAGTACAATGCAGGACCAGCATCCTGCATTTTAAGTGAGGACTACAAGGGCTCACCCATACCCCAGAGCATCAGGGAGCCATGGAAGTGAGGAATAAGGTAAGTATTACAACCTTTTCCTCTCCCCCCTAGACTTAAAGAGCATTTAACCCTTTCAGGGGGGGGGGGGGCAAAGAAAAGTTATTTCCTTTATAGCAGAGCATCTCAGAGGGAGCCTGGGAAAGTCCTGTTCGGAGTTTATAGGTCTCCCAGGTTCCTCTCTTATACATTTAGGAATTGCTGATCCGGGCTCCAGTGCAGGGTTTACTCCTCTCTCCACTGGCAATTTAAGCTCACCTGGAACCTATAGTCAGAGCTCTCTGCCGGGGGATCAGACAAGTCTGGTCTGAGAGAGCAGCAAGGTATGGTGGAAAACTTGCAAACAGTTTCTGTGGAGGCTGACAAGCGGTAGGCCTGCTCAGCCTGTTAGTAAGGAGCTATATCTTTTGTTTGTGAAGTCAGTGCCGGGGTACGGCTAGGTTTTATTTTTGTTGGTTTTCTTGTGACCACTGTACAGCACCTGTGAATGCTCTTGTAAATAATAACAATAAACGCTGCACTGTTTGCCACTACTCCCTTGGATTTGATATCTGTGCCCAAGAGACTGCTTATTCCCAGGGGGCTTATGCACCTGCTACCAGTCGCCTGCTCACACCTCATAATTCCTAGGGTTCAAATTTTAAGAACAAGCAAAACAACTGACAAAACTGTGTTGTAACGACAGCTGGCTAACCTTAAGACTGTAGTAAACACTCACAATGTTTTTAACTCTTCCATACCATACAACAACTGTGAAGACTATTTTCTATTTTTGGTTAGGTGACTGAACACCTGCTGTCTGTTTAATAAGACCACCAAGTCATTACACGATGTCTACATCCTTTCATAGTGGCTTCTGTCTTATAAGTAGATTAGGTGTAAAGGTCAGATGCTGGCTGGAAGATAATGTCACACCTACAGACATGGCATTCAATTAAAGTCTATAGAAAACAGAGTAAACTTAGCCAAAGACACTGCATGGACTTTGCAAGAAAAGCTCAGACCCAACTCACTTTCAGCATCACTTTTTCAGTCTTTGATAAAGTAGGGAATGGCTAACCCCGGTCAGATTTTCTTGATATAAACCAGATTACTTGTGTAAGAGGCACTTGACTGGTGCATAGCTCATCTCTCCCCTTCCCTTAAAGTGACACTAAACTCAGGAGAGAAATCTTAAACATACATTGGAGTACCTTAACTATTAACAAAAATGGATCTTATTTGTGTATCACTCGACTGTAGATCCTCCATCATCTCTGAATTGGTGCTGACACTGTCCTTCCTTCTGGAGGGGGGCTACTTTTGTTCCCCATAGTCCCCGTGTGTGATGTAAAGTAGTCACCCCTCCTAGCTCGGTTCCGTGATAGACTACAATCTCGATACAATTTAGTTAAAAAAACGTGAGATTGCAGCCTCAAATGGCATCTCATTGGGAGGGCGGCAGCATGGGCGACTAACAGTACCATAACCTACTCCCCTTTCCAGCTTCCAGCTTGGCCACAGCCTCGAGCTCGGCCACCCGCTACCTCGAGCTTGGCCGTCCGCCACCTCCGGCCCCGCTGACAGCTCGGTCACCTTTTCCTAGCCGCGAAAAAGGTAGGGATAGCCCTGGGGTCACCATTAAAAAAGAGGTCTCCTGCAAAATAAGTATTTACATAGTTAACCTTCCAACTGACTGTGTATTGAAAAGCTGCTGCTTTTCCACTCCACTGGCGGTGCACTTGCACTGTGTGCAGAATGCTTAGAATGCTCCTACTACCATTTTACAACATGAGCTGACGGAAGGAACCACAAGGTGGAGCAGGGAGAGCAAGTATTTGACTCATCCGGCAGCTGAATACTTGCATTTGCTGGGGAGAGCAATCAAAAGATTAAATAACAAAAACAGCTTTTGTTGCAATATTCACCTTGAATTCAGAAGTTTCAGTACTTTTGTTCTGCCACTTATTGTCCTTAGTCTGATGGCCAGCATCATTAAACCCACTTCTTCTAAATCCAGGTCTTCATAGACCTACCCCCTGTAACTGTGGCCCGTGACTGGACAGTGAAAGAAAAATCAGCACAGTGATGAGCTTATCTCTTTTGCTTTTTCCTCCTATCAGCTTGCTTCTTGTGAGCATGAACTGATTGGCTCCTTGTTCTACTTCTTCCTCCCACTCCAGCTCAGCTTATCAGTGCAGTTCTGACTAAATGGGGATCCTCCATCTCAGTAGAGATCAAGTTTCCTTTGGAGGACTGGACAAAGGAGGGATATAATTGATGTAGGACAGAGCCGAGCTAAGTATAGATAAATATTGGAGGGGTGGGTGCTTTACCTTGTATGTTTAAAGGGGGCAGGAGGGCCAGTTAGTTTAGGATAAATGGGCTAGCCATGGGGAGTGGTGAAGTAAAGTGGGGCCTCTTCTGCCACCAAGTGAGGCAGGCAACCATTTTTAGGTGGGAAAGTGAAGAGAGTGTGGTTTACCCACCCTCGCTTTTGGCCTACTCTTTGTTGTCTGGCTAGTTAGTTTCTATGAGTTTAGAGTTGGGCAGGAGGGATACAAGTATTCTAGTTAGACGAATAGAGTTGTACCTTCAGATGTTACAGGCTATATTTGAAGTAGAAGACGTGGCTAACATACATTTCCTTTGGGTTGGTTTTTGACCAGTGCAATACGTCTACAACAAAGATCCAGCTCTCTGCAAAAGAAAAAGGGGCTGAGCTTATGAAAGTGCAAATGGTAGGGTTACTGGGATAGAAAACTTTTGTAGCCAGTAAGAACATGGGAACAGTTAATTGCCATACCCACTCGGGCTAGACTATGGGCAGCCGATGGCTGGTACAGTTGTATGGGTAATGGTACACCCTTCCCCCCAAGAGGTGAGTGGTGCTTTGGCACTCTTTTGGGACCTAGGTGGCTTCTGCCTTTGTTGCACTATTGTGAGAATTTAGTGTGTCTGTCTTTATTTCAGGCAGGCAATGAGGGTAACTTTCACTCAGTCATGTGACCAGTGCCTTGGAATCCTATATTCTTCATAGAGGCTTTCTTTAATCGCAATTATACTTTCCTTCCACAACTCAGTTATTTAAATGAATCAAAGTTAATTTTTATTTATACAAACGCTTTAAATCCATAAGGTTACATTTCTATTATCACTAAATTCCAGTCACCCAGTCAATTTTCTCAATAATCTTCAGTTACACAGCTGCCATTTCTCTCTTGGTCTTATCATTATTTTCTAAATCACATTCGAGGAAGAACAAAAGAAGAAGGTTATTTCAATACCTGTAGATGAAATACCATCCGGCTTATGGATATGCCTAGTACCCCGACATCTGCTGCTGTTATTTCCATTTGGCCAACTACTTCAGATTTTGAATTTCAATCTGTCACACGAAGAGATGGGGGGGGGCTTCAGTGTTTAAAATGTCATTCATTATTAAAAGTACTTTACAGATATCCAAAACTCCTGTATGAAGGAAAGTACAATCTCCCTATTGCAAGGGGAGCAGCACTTTTTTCTTTTAATATTCTTTACTATTAAAGTAGATGAAAACTTTTTTCTCTACTATTAAAGTAGATGAAAACCCCAGTGGGAAGACATATTGTTTTCCAAAGCATCGTGAATCCAAAACAATTGCTTTTTTTAAAATACAATTTTATCCCTTTTGCATCTGAGTGATGTTAATCTCCACCAGCCTCTTTCAGGCACTTCCTGTCTATATGCACGTTTGTGTGGTGCATTAATTCGCATTAAGTCACCGATTAATAAGTATTGAATTAAGGCAGCCCATTAAAATCAATGGCTTTCAAACACACCTAAATGTCCCAATAGTTGGACATGTCAAAAATCTTATGCAGGAGAGGAAGGAAAGACAAGAATGTGCAACGTATAGACAAACTGAGTAAAAATAATTTGTGCAGAAACTGAATTTATTTTTAGATTTGGGTTCATTCAATGCATTTTGGTGTTTGCTTTTATAATTGGAGTGCATTTTGCAGAATCTAGGGTGTTTATGCAATGTCCTGCCTCTCCACATAGGCCAAGTGCCAGAAAATTTAAACGACACTTTACAAATTGAAACGTTTCTGAGATCAGGTAATCAGCACAGAATGTCAATACCATATACTGTACTTGTTTGGCATCCCCATAATCGGGGGAGACAGGATGTATGTATAGTATCTTGGTAGAAAAAATGACTGTCTGAAAAATTTTAATTATTATTAGACATGTAAATTTTCTTTTGTTTCGAATGGATATTTCTAAACATTCAGTTAAATTTGGACATTCAGATTCATCCAAATTTCCGAATTTAAACATGTCCGAATGCAAACGAATCCAAAAAACAATTTTTTTTTACACCGTTACAAAACGAAACACGTTTTTTGATGGGTTACATGTCTAATTATTATTATTATTGTTATTATTAGTAGTATTATAACATTAATATAATAATATGTATTAATTATGTATTATAATAAATACATAATTAAAGTAAATAAAAATGCCACCCCAGTGCATACAAGATAATGCTTGTTCTACTAGTGGAAGATGTCATAGATACTTAGCTTACTGTAGTGTTCTGCGGCAGTCAATTTTCCACTCATCTGTTGTCCAAGGTCAGAATGTATGGGGCCACTTCTACTGTACATCCTCCCATACAATGTAGAACCAGCGGGGACCACTGGTCCTGTTTTATACGTGTTGATGTTGGCAACAGGGGTGGGGACATGACCAGTCGGAGACTATCAAAACCAATGGGGAGAAAGAATGCAGGAGCACTGGTTAATTTAAATACTCTCTTGTATAACATGATTCCATTGTAAAATATTATATTCTCAAACAGCTGGGGAGACATTTTTAGCTATTTTACTTCCAATATTAGGCTTTAATTCTCATATATTTGTCCGCTACATACTGAGAGTGCCGCATCGGGATGGATCGCGACAATACTGTGGAGATCCACCTAGATGACTGATTGAGAGCTGACTCTGCCTATCTAGAGGCAGAGCCAGCTGTGCCCGCCCCCTCCCCCGTCGGTTTCTGCAGTCAGCGCTGGAGGATCAGAAAGGGGAAGGGGGAATCCATGCGGGGAGCGGTGACTGACAGTCACCGATCTCTGCAGGGAGACAATCAGGAAGTGAGCGAGCGACAGTATGTGTTTACTCACTTCCCAATCTATAGAGCCGACCTGTGACAGCTTCAATGGCACAGGTCGGCTCTAGCTATGAGGATGAGTGGAAATCACTCACCTCATAGTTCTCCTTTAAGCTCGTCATGTTGGGTATCTATTTACTTGGCACAACCTCATTTTTTATATTGTACAAAAAATTGAGTGTTATATTGTGTCTTTGTGCACTAAAATTGACTTACGTGTATTTTTTTAATGAACTTTTGAGCTTTATAAAGAGTTGCATTAATATCTGCTGTCAGGAAATACTGTATATCATTCATGAGGACAGTTAACTAATTTTCAGGCCTTGAATGTGGATTATAACATGTGTGTCCAAAAACAGCTCTGGCAGCAAAAGTGTTATTAGCCTAAAAATGTAAAATTAGTATTCAATCGTTCACAAACCTTTGTGAAGTGAAATTCTGGCCAAAACATTTTCTAGACGCTTAGTATAGAGGGGTTAGATACTTTATAATGCATTACTTTTTTTCTGGCGAATTGTATATAAAGCTGTTTACAGTAACCTACAGTCATCTATGGAATGCTCCTATAGACACAATATTGCAAGTGCCCCCTCCCGCCCGCTACCTTCTGTGTTAATGAGCAATTTGGCACAATGGATAGCTTAGTCAGAGAAATAATGGGTAGAATAACATTGGAGGGATATACAAAGGATAGCCTTGTGGTTCAATACAGCCATCAGTGGAAAGGCAAGCCTGTCATTGTTCTTTTGTATGTTTTTTACAATACCTGTAAATTTCCTCAGTTCTGAGTGACACAACTATGGTGTCCACAATGGTTAATACATAAAACAACTGGAGACCAAAGGGCTTCAAGCTTGTTCTTCTGAACTCTATCAACAGTTATTTGTCAACTATTGATTTTTTTTTTCCTCAAGTCATACTCAGGAAGGAAAAAAAATTATATGTAATTTCTGGACAAAATTGTTAAACACAAAAATGTATTTCTAAGATGTAGGGCCAATCCATTTGTAGTGGAACTTTAACCACTTAGGGGTCTCTTTATAAACAATTTGCCGAGCCATAGGCCCTGCAAATCTCTGTGAATGTTCATTCTGTGCAAATGGATTAACAAAACAAATGTTCTTGTATATTTTCTTTTATATGTCAAGTGTATTTTGAGATGTGTTCTTGTAATGCATTATGGCCACTAGATGGAGCTGAGGAGCACAGGAAATAAATGCCTATATATTTCCTACTTATTTTCCTTATAGCCTTTCTGGGGTGGCCACCCAAATATTATATAAAAGATCAAACATTATATAATAAGACTTCTTGTGTATCATTAGACACAGGCTGTTCTCTTGTCCACAGAGAGTTTGGGAGAAATGGTAATTGGTAAGAACACTGCACAGGAAGTTATAAGCTCACAAGGTTTCTGGTAGGATTAACAGGTATTAATTTTGCACCTATTAAACAAATATAACAAAACACTATCAATGATATATATTTCTGACCAAAAGGGAGCAAATAATAGAAGTACATTGTTAGGGTTTAAGTACACTTTATCTAATGCGCTAAAACATTACATTAAACCTTATAGGGTATCTATGGTAAGAAACTAAAAATAAATCTGTATTACTACATTATTATTATTATTATTAAATTAATTCTATCCCCCTCCTAATAACCAGATCCATCTAGAAGTTTGTAAACCTACTTATTGAAGATGTCCATAGAGTGTACTTCCTGAAAGCACTGACACAATGGCATTCAGCCCTGTGAATATGCCCTTTCTTATGTCACAATGCTCACAGAGCCTGCCTGCTGAACTACAACTCAACACCTGAACAATGTAACATTATCACTCCTTGCTGGAAGCAATGCATGATGGGAAATGCAATCTTAAGAAATGGAGATTGCATCACATCAAGCAGCAGGAAAGGGGGTAGCGGTTGAATGGGAGGGTAGCTGGCAAGTTGCCAACTTCAGGCCCATGGATCCCTCTGCACATAAAACTCTGCTGTCTAATCTTGCTAAGTCTGAGCCCCCTCCACTGATATGTGTTCATGTTTCCCCCCTCATCTTCAATGTGGCCATCCTGAGTATTGATATTGATATACCTGCACCGTACAGGTGTGGAGGATTTTCGCCCGCTCCCACAGAAAACTCAGTCGGGCTGGGGTCTGGGCAGAGTCACAGCGGGTAGTTGTGGCTTCACAATTCCGGGCAGTGTTTAAGGCTTGTACTGTGGGTAGGCAGGGGAGGTGGCTCCTTTTCGGCAAATGTTTTGTTGTTTTGGCATTTTCCCAAAAGTGCTGTTTTCGGCCGATATGTTTCGGTTGCCGATATATCGGAGCATCCCTACGTTACAACTTCATTAATGCTTCTGCAGAAGACTTATCTTACACCTTGCCAGGAGCAGCCACACAGGTCTTATGCCAAAACCCGCTGCTGCATCGAGGACACAGTGTTGAAAACAATTGATGAAATAGTTACAAACAAAAGCTGTTTGTGATACACAGAGGGTTAAAAAAGCTCATTATATGCCACAACTATCATCCATATGCTAAACTTTGTTCACCTTATTTATATTCCATTGATTACACATCAGATAAGCAGTGTTAAAATCACAGATTAAACAGATGTACATGTCAGCAGAGTGTCAACTTTATCCCCACTTGATAATTGCTTTCACTAATGTATTTCCCACAATATGCAGAAGGAGGAAATAATTGTTGACCATGTGGACTGCAAAAATTATATTATAAGTTATATTCAAGAAAGACATTACAAGCACAATACAATTCAAGACAAAATGGTAAGGAGGGCCCTGCCCCTGAGGGCTTACAATCTAAAGGGGAGGGGGAAATGATACATGAGGAGGTAGCTGTGTGGGGATGGATTATTTGAGAACGTGATGGTTCAGTGGTTAGGGCGAGGTGGGATAGGCTTCCCTGAAGAGATGAGTTTTAAGGGAATGCCTAAAGGGGCAGAGTTGTGGATGGCTTTATAAGTGACTGTTAGTAAAGTATGTCACCAGCACACCATGGTTCTATCTTCAGACATGCCAGATTAAGGGACCCTGAGTGGCCTTGAAACGTTGCAATGTGACAAGATGTGTGTGCATCAGTAAAACGATCACAGCTTGAAGATTGAATCATGGTGTGCTGGTGACATAGTTTACTATTTTGGATCTGAAGCGGCGCCATCTGCAGTCACTAGAGCACCCACCCCAAGGGACATAAGGGACCAACTAAGAAGTGCGGTAGGACCCTCCTGCATTCTGTTGATTCAGATTGGACACTGACTCTTTACTCATATATGTGGAACAATATTACTCGCCAAATGCGAGCTGGCGAGTGGAAATTTTGAGCCCTGGATTATAATATTGATTGAATAATGATGACAATATTGATTATGATATTTGATTTATTGTATGTTTTATGATTTAGGATCACAGACATTCCAACTCTCCCGGACGTTTGGGAGTCCCCCGCTATTGGTTAGGGGCTCCCGGCTGCCCGGGAGAGAAACATTTTCTCCCGGAAAGGTTTACTCTGCAGAGAAAACCTTTCCCTGCTGTCTGTTTTTTTGCTGACATTGGAGCATAGGAATGAATCGCTAGGCTTCTATTTCAATGTGCAATAGCCAATAGCGGACGAGCTATTGCACCCGCCCACTGCTGCTGTCAATCAGCAGAGGTGTGACCTGAGGTTTTCCATCAAGTCCTCCTCTGCTGATTGACAGCAGCAGAGGGCGGGTGCAATAGCTCGTCTGCTATTGGCTATTGCAAATTGAAATAGCCAATTTTATTCTGACGGCAGCAGCTATCAGAATACTAAAAAAAGAAAACCCAGCAGAAAGCACGGGAAGCAATAGCTTCTTTGCTATCTGCCATCATTTCAGTGGACAGAGGGCACCTCCATGAAATGAGAAGGGTACCTCCCTGAAATTACTTTTTTCAAGTTGGGATCCCTGGGATCACGGTATTCACACTTCAGTGCGACTCAGTTATTTAAAATGCTCATAATATAAGGTTTGTCAGGAGCTCCTTGCATGGATTCCTCCGAGATGGACACTATACAATCAAAGGAAATTACCCCCCGCGGCTTATTGCAACAGTGCAATTACAGTTCAAGTAGAATATAATCACGGGTGCATTGCAGAGGCTGTATTGGCACAGGGAGACACAGAGCTCCAGTATTAAAAGTCAGAATAAATGATGTCTTTGCAATATCAAAGTAAGACCAGTAAATTATGTACTTCTAGAAAACCGAGCCATCCCCGAGATAGTATCACTGTAATACTACTGAAGCACTTAACATGCCGATCCAACTTTGTCCTCGGCGGCACAGTGTAATTAATCTGTATGTCTCTTCACAACTGGAGTGATTTATCAGCCTGGCAGATGCATCATTCTCCGACAGCTCAGACTTACATCACTCTTATCTTTCTGATATGGGAACGAGGGACACCTTGTTGGTTATGTGTTTAGACGAAGCAGTGAGATCTTGAAGAATGCTGAATTAAGTTGTACTTGCTTAGCAGGACATTACATGTATACAGGAATACAGCATAGTAGAGAGGAAAAACATACACTATATTGCCAAAAGTATTGGGACACCCTGTCCAAATCATTGGATTCAGGTCTTCCAATCACCTCCATGGCCACAGGTGTATAAAATCAAGCACCTCGGCATGCAGACGCTTCTACAAACATTTGTTAATGGGTCGCTCTCATGAGCTCAGTGAATTCATTAACGGAACTCTTAAGGCATCAGCATTCCAAGACATTTTGGACAATTTTATGCTCCAACATGATTGTGCACCAAGCACAAAGCAAGGTCCATAAAGACATGGATGAGCGCGTTTGGGGTGGAGGAACTTGACTGGCCTGCACAGAATCCTGACCTCAACCCGATATAACACCTTTGGGATGAATTAGAGCGGAGACTGCGAGCCCGGCCTTCTCGTCCAATATCAGCACCCGACCTCACAAATGCGCTTCTGGAAGAATAATCAAACATTCCCATAGGCACACTCCTAAACCTTGTGGACAGCCTTCCCAGAAGAGTTGAAACTGTTATAGCGGCAAAGGGTGGGCCAACTCAATATTGAAGCCTACGGACTAAGACTGGGAGGCCATTACAGTTCATGTGATGTAAAGGCCGGCGCCCTAATGCTTTTGGCAATATAGTGTATATATAGGTTGAACTTCGTGTGTATCACAGACAAGCATGCATATAGAAAACTAGCATAGACTAGAATTCCACTACAGCGCCATCTAGTGCTCAAAAGACATAGTTACAGTACACCAGAATGTTAGTAACACAATCAGTGCATATTAGCATATGTTGTTGCATTTCCAACACACCTTTCATCCCAAAGTATGTAGGCCAAGGACTAATCCCTGCCACGTCCCTGCCAGTTCCCCGGATCAAAAAAAAAAAATAGTCAAAGTGCTTTTTCACCATTACCTTTCCTGTATCCTGGCTTTTTAAAAATTATTTAGAAGTTGGGTGGAAGGCTTAGGCTGGTGCTATGTGCATTCACTTAAATGCATTTTACCGACACACATGCTTTGCGGCTCACCACAATGAACATCAACATACTTCCATTTGTTGTGATGTTCTGTGTTGCAACAAATAGTAAAGGCACATTGGCATATTCCAAGATGACAATGCCAGGATTCATCGGGCTCAGATTGTAAAAGAGTGGTTCAGTAATCATGAGACATCATTTTCACATATGGATTGGCCACAACAGAGTCCAGACCTTAACCCCGGTGAGAATCTTTGGGATGGGCTGGAGAAGACTCTCCCATCATCACTACAAGATCCTGGTGACAAATGAATACAACTCTGGATGGAAATAAATGTTGTGAAATTGCATGAGCTTATGGGAACGAATGTGTGCTGTAATCAAAGCTAAAGGCACTCCAATTAAATATTAATGTGTGCGACTTTCGTTTTGGACAGGCCATGTATATATATATATATACATTTCTAAATTCTGCACACTAGAGGCGTAACTAGAACCTTCATGGCCCCGGTGCAAGAAACCATGAAGGGCCCCCCCATCCCCCCACCACCATGGCACCGCGTGGTTAACAGGAAGGCTGCCGAGGTCCCCAGCAAGCCTGGGACTCAGGCAGCCGCTTGTTTAAAATGTTAGTGCCGGTGTGCTGTCGAGAACGCCGACCCAGTATCTGCGCTTGCGCACAGGCGGGATTAACGGGGAAACCAGCATTTTTTTAGAAAGTATTAGTTTGTAATGGTTAAATATACATTGCCCAGCAAAGTATTTCTTACACTTACAGTCATCATGTTTCCAAACAGCTCCAACTCTCTCAGCTCGGCTACCCTGAACTTCATGTCCAGTACAAGATCACAAGAAACAGAGCAGTCTCCAATAGCTACCCATCTACTGCTTGGATGAAGGAGTAGGGCAATGATTTGCCTTGCTGTTCCTTTATGTCTGTGGAGATGAACACAGCTTACTACTTAAGCTTACACACTACATAAAAACAGAATGAAATAATTAGCAAATCTCATATTTTATTTACAATAGAAAATAGAAAACATATCAATTGTTTATAGTGAGAAAATTTACAATTTTAAAAAATAAATAAGGTCATTTTGAAATTGATGGCAGCAGCACGTCTCAAAAAAGTTGGGACAGGGCCATGTTTCCACGGTGTAGCGTCTCCTCTTCTTTTAACAACACTCTGTAAACGTCTGGGAACTGAAAAGACCAGCTGCTGGAGTTTTGGGAGAGGAATGTTGTCCCCTTCTTGTCTGATATAAGATTCTAACTGCTCAACAGTCCTGGGTCTTCTTTGTCGTATTTTTTTATTTCAAGATGCGTCAAATATTTTCAGTTGGTGAAAGGTCTGGACTACAGACAGGTCAGTTAAACACCCGGACTCTTCTACTATGAAGCCATCCTGTTGTCATAGATGCAGTATGAGGTTTAGCATGGTCCTGCTGAAATCGACAAGGCCTTCGCTGAAAAAGACGACGTCTGGATGGGAGCATATGCTGCTCTGAATGCTGGATATATCTTTCTGCATTGATGTTGCCTTTCCTGATGTGCAAGCTGCCCATTCCATACATAGTAATGCACCCCCATACCATCAGAGATGCAGGCTTTTGAAGTGATTGCTGATAACAAGTCAGAAGGTCCCTCTCCTCTTTAGTCTGGAGGATGCGGTGCCCATGGTTGCCAAAAAGAATGTCAAATTTTGACCACAGAACAGTTTTGCACCTTGCAATAGACCATTTTAAATGAGCTTTGGTCCAGAGAGGACAGGGGCGTTTCTGGATCATGTTCAGATATGGTTTCTTTTTGTATAATAGAGCTTTAACTTGCATTTTTGGATGGCACGGCAAGTTGTGTCCATAGACAGTGATTTCTGGAAGTATTCTGGAGCCCATGCACTGATGTCCATCACTGAATCCATCCTGTTTTTAATGCAGTGCCATCTGAGGGCCTGAAGATCACGGGCATCCAATATTGTGTGTTCATCCCTTTCGCACAGAGGTTTCTCCAGATTCTCAGGAATCTTTTGATGATATGTACTGTGGATGATGATATATTTGTCATTTTACATTGAGGAACATTATTCTGAAATTCTTCGACAATTTTTGAACGCAGCTTTTCAAGGATTGGTGAACCTTAGCCCATCAGAGACACTCTGACTCTCTAAGATGATCTTTTTATACCCAATCATGTCACTGACCTGTTGCCAACTAGTGATGAGCCGAACACCCCCATGTTCGGTTCGTATTCGAACATTCCAACGTCCGAAAAGTTTGAATACGAACTCAAGCTCAATGCAAGCCAATGGGGGTCGAACGTTCGAAAATTAATGTCCCCTTTAAGAGAGCTTATATGCAAGTTATTGGCCATAAATGGTGTATGGGGGTCCGGGTACTGCCCTGGGGGACAGGAATCAATGCCAAAAAATCTGTCCTCAAAAAAGGGTATAAAATGTATTTCAGTACAGCGCTGCATGACGCAATAAATGTCAGTCAAAGTACCGCAGGGCTGAATACTGAAAAATGGCCTGGATGGGAAGGGGGTTTAACACCGCAGATGTCAACTGGTTAAAGGAGCAGTGATTTTAACATCACTTAAAGGGTAAAAAAAAAAAAAGATTCTTCAAATATCAAGCCTGAGGGGTCCCCTTAACCTGCCTGTGAAGTGGCGGAGCTGTAGGATGTATAGAACCTGCTGCAGCAAAACTGACATTTCTAAAAAAATCAAAAAAAATCCTCTTAAAGTGTGCAGTTCCCCCTCCCAAACAATACCAGACCCTTTAGGTGGAGGGAAATGTTAGGAGGGACCATTTAAAAAACCAAAACAAAAAAAAACTGTGTAGGTTTCCTCCTAAACGTCATACCAGGCCCTTAAGATCTGGTAGGAATATTTAGGAGGGACCCCATGATCCTCCCTAAAATTCCATACGAGACCCTTGATCCGAGCATAGGCCAGGCAGGGCCGCAAAGGGGGGGACGAGCAAGCGCCCCCCCCCTCCCTCCCACACCAGGCCGCATGCCCTCGGCACTGGGAGGGTGTCCGGGACAGGGGGCTCGTCCCCACAACCCTGACCCGGTGGTTGTGGGGGTCTGCGGGCAAGGGGGCTTATTTGCATCTGGGTACCCCTTTAATTAAGGGGGCACCCAGATGCCGCCCCCCTCCCTCGTGAATGAGTAAGGGGTATTTGTACCCCTACCAATTCACTAAAGGGTTAAATAAAATAGTTATTAAAAAGTCCAGACTTTTGATAAAATCCTTTATTTGGGAAAAAAACAAGACATGTTTTTGACAAGTCTTTTATTTTAAAAAAAAAACCCAAAAATGGATCCACCGACGTAATCCAGGGTCAATCATGGTGTCCAGCGTTGTCCACGACGATGACAAAATAAAAAATAAAACAATAAAAAATAAAGAGAAATAATTTTTTTAAAAACGCCGGCCCGTCCGCTCCCGCCGCATAATGGCATTTTGTCAGATGCCAGCAAAACATACACAATTGGGCGGAGCTAGCTGTCACCGACATCTGATAGGCAGGTCATGATTGGGCAGAGTGATCATGACTTTGCCCAATCATGGCTCTAATTCAATACTGAGCCCTGATTGGGCAAAGTCTTGCATTTTGTATTATGGAATGTCCGCGGTCGAACAAACTGCGAACATCCCATAAATTTCGGCGTTCGACGAACGCTCGAACTGCCGATGTTCGATTCGAACTCGTGTTCAAATAGAACACTCGGCTCATCCCTATTGCCAACTAACCTAATTAGTTGCAAAATGTCCTTCCAGCTCTTCCTTGTTAGTACCACTTAGTTTACCAGCTTTTTGTTGCCCTGTCCCAACTTTTTTGAGACGTATTGCTGCCATCAATTTCAAAATTACCATATTTTTCTCTTAAAACGGTCCATTTTCTCAGTTTAAACATTTGATATGTTTTCTATTTTCTATTGTGAATAAAATATGAGTTTGAGAGATTTGCAAATCATTGCATTCTGTTTCTATGTAGATTTTATATAACGTCCCAACTTTTTTGGAATTGGGGTTGTATATATATTTTTTTAAATTAAACACATTCGCAATACGGTATGAAACTGCAATGAAAGAGTTAGTAACCAGACATAACAACCATACAAATAGAATAAACAAAAAGAAAAGAGAGCCATACAGAAAATACATTAAAAAAAACTATACATACCTCTTAAGGTGCCCATACACTGCACGATTATCGTACGATAATCGTATGCGATCGGTTTTTCGTACGATAATCGAGCAGTGTGAACGGAGACGTGCGACCGTTTCTACTGTACGGTCGCACGTCTTCTGTCGAACCAGCATGTTCAAAACCAGCCGAGAATCGTACGATTCCCGGCTGGTTTTCGAACATGCTGGTTCGACAGAAGACGTGCGACCGTACAGTAGAAACGGTCTTCGCAAATGCCGAAGCATTTATCTTCCGAGCACCATTCTAACCAGCCGAGAATCGTACGATTCCCGGCTGGTTTTCGAACATGCTGGTTCGACAGAAGACGTGCGACCGTACAGTAGAAACGGTCGCACGTCTCCGTTCACACTGCTCGATTATCGTACGAAAAACCGATCGCATACGATTATCGTACGATAATCGTGCAGTGTATGGGCACCTTTAGAGTGGTTCTGCCTGAGTGCAACCCTTTCTAACCACCTGCTGCTCCCTGTGCAGCTAATCAGAGGTACACATCGAGTTTACATCTGAATGGTTTACTTTCTAGTTCCTTGACCTCGGGTAGTTTCTATTCTTGCTTTGAGAATAAAATAACTTTCCACAATTCCAGAAATGCTTCTGTGCAAACTCGCAGGCACCTTCTCTTATCAGTATTAAATTATTCCGTTTTTTACGAAAAGTTTCTAAACTTCATACTTACAATCATAAATGACGGGAATCATTAATAATTCAAGGATTTGGAGTTTAAGAAGGGAACACAGGTAACACTTGCAGACCGATATGCAAGATGTTTGTATATGTGTTTAAAGAAAATGTTGTGAGAGAAACACCTGAGATGTCATTGCCATCCTCTCGTGAAAATGCCAGTTGCTTGGATGCCAATGGCTGATCCTCTGGCTTCAATATTTTCTGTGCCATGGAATTAGTATGCAGGAGGTCATGGCAGGATTCCTGCCCCCGACTCCGGTGCAGGACACCTGCCGCCGGCTCTGGTGCAGGATTCCTGCCGCCGGCTCTGGAGCAGGATTCCGCCGCCAGCTCTGGTGCAGGATTCCGCCGCCGGCTCTGGCCAACAAAGCAATCAAAGACTCCAATCCCAGAAGACTGTGAGAAGATGGAAGCGCCAGCAGTGGACAAGAGCACTGACGTTGCATTGCTGGAAAGGATCACTTTGGGCAGGTAGGTCTGCCATAATGTGTCAATTTGCTGCTTATATTAGCACATTATGGCTAAAACCTCCAGGGGGCTCTTTTTTCCTTTATATCTGCTTTAAGCTGACCATACACTGGTTGAATTTTGGCCTTTTCCTGCTGAATGGGCATACAGCACTTGGTCCCATTCAAATCCATCCTGCCCTTGCAAAGCTGTGTGGTTACAGTTCAAGCAGGGGGAGCTCTGGAGACCAGCGCTGCCATTCATAAGAGATTACTCAACACTGCGGGCTATGATCTGTCTGTGTATTTACAAACAGCCCCGGCAGACAGATAACAGTCCCGCAGTGCTGAGGGATCTTTTATGAATGAACAATCAGTGCTGTCTGGACTGTGTGATAGAGATGCAGCTTCAAAGTATGTTTCCTAGCAGCCGTCAGAACTATCATGCAGCCTTGTAGTGCTGATGGTTTTTTCATTATAGTAAACAGTTATCTAAGAGATGGGGGGATTAGTATGTCCCCCCACAAGAACACCCATATTTTAGGCTTTAGACTGGTGGGAAATAAAGCAAGTGTTAACATAAATAAAGAGGTGTGTTTCTTCATAAATGGCCCCACCTTTGGGACCAATATGCATTTAGTCCCCTGGCAGTTACATTTAAAAAATATATATTATTATACTGCATAGGAAGAAATAATAAAGAAATAAAAATAAAAACATATTCCCATTGTCTGCTCTGTGCTGAGTATATAATGTTTCATCTGGGGTCCTGTTATGTTTAACAATGGGTGCGTCATAGATGACAACTGGCTCAAATTTGCCGGGACAGTCCCAATGATGTGCAGTAACTTACTAAGGCATGCAATATGGTGATTGGGGGGGTTCTGATTATGCTATCATCCCCATAATTAATGAAAGGGTTTGAGTGGGCCACTCCAGTAAGTGGGTGGGGTCTTAGCTGGACTGCTTGATCATAGGGCGGGCCTGAGATGGACTGTGGTTGGGGTTAACTATGTCCCGGTGACAGGTACTGGAATTTGGTAAGTATGGGTGCATGCCCATCTCCCTCAAGGTGCTTGCTAGATCCTAATCCTCCATTAAAAAAAACTAAGAGTATGCTGTTGCGGGTGTTTTAGGGCTTCCGGCATTTAGCTTGTACCCCTAGATACCACTGAAGTGTATAGGAATTTCCAACACTCGGCAGCACCATCTATGGGCACTAGTGCTATGCAAACGGCATCCACCCAGCGATACATCAGGCAGAACTTTAATAAATGAACACCTTTATGTTCCTCTTTTTTGAGATTGCAGGTAGAGTGAGTATATATGTGCCAGATTAATGAGGTATATCCCCCACAAGGTGTGCACTATGTCCATCCAGGGCAATATCCTGTAATCATCTTTCAAAGCATCAAGGTAGTGCATTGTTGTTGTATGTAAAAATAAAGAATTATACATTGACAGTTTATATAGCTGGGCAACCCACATGAAAAACATAAAACTATTTTGAGATTTTTCTTTACTTCCTGCCAAGTGACCACACAGGAAGTGATAGGGAATCCTCCAACAAGGGCAGAGACAGCAATAAAAATGTCGGCAAAAGTTCCAACACTTCCCCAGTGAAGAAAAAGGCAATCATTGCTTCCTGTGTATCTGTTGGAAGGGATTTCCCTTACTTCCTGTGCTGGTGACCAAACAAAAAGTGAGGAGAAATCTCCCGATGGAGGGGTCACAGACCACAATAAAAACCAGGCAGTGGTTTCAACAGTTCCTTACATTATAGAAAACTTTGCCTGGTGTTGGTGCATAAAAGCAACACTGGAACAAAGAATTAGGAAACCTATGATGAGTTGAATATGGGATTTGACTTCCTCCCTAGTGTTTCAAGATTCCATGTTTTGTTGGATATGGTGATTTAATTTATATTCACAAAGAGTAAAAGGTTAACATACCAAAAGAGGACAATGGTGTCAGAGGCATTTCTCTAATGAGGTTTTAATTTACACGCGTCTGTTCAATTATGTTAGCGGTCTGCGCAGAAAATGTTGCATCAAAATATGGCATAATGTGAGGATATTGTACGGATATGATTGATGACAGGTCATTAGATGTGGAGCCGGGGCTGTGCGACACTATACCGCCTTGTATTCAGTTAGTAAAGTTCTATATCAAAATGTCAATAAGAGAACTATAAGATGTAGATTAAAGGGGGCCTGTCAGAACAGAGACATTGGAGCCACCATTGGTAACTTTTGTTGAAAATCTAAAGGGTTACTCACCCAAAAGTTCATTTTTTTAAAATAAGTGGGGTATAGTGGGATGAGTCACCCTCTAGCTTCTTAGGCCCCTTTCACACGGGCATTCCAATCAGGTGTCTGCCTGTTTTTCAGAAGACCTAGGTTAGTCTATAAGCAGCACGATGTAAACGGACGTGTGTTTGTTCATATCTGGTTACTCCCCAACTCCGGCTAGGTCCAGAAAGCCAAATGGAACAGAGTTCAGTTTTAGCATACCTGATTGTGGTGGATCAGAGGTAATCTGATGGAAATGAACACATGGCATTTAAATGTACATCCAACTCTGCATAGACCAGCATGGGGTCCGGTAATTAAATTTTTTTCCTCCATCACATGTTGGAGGAAAAAACTGGATGGACATGGACGTGCATGGATACCCTGCAGATCGGAACAGAAGGCACCCATCTGAAAGGGGCCATATATGTCCTGGATGCTCCAATAATGATACCACCAACTCTATGATCTCCATTCCAAAATGTCCCAACTCTTTTCCTGTCCACCTGGGTGTTTTGGGTGTTTCCTATTTAGCTGTATACTGAAGGTTTTTTTTTTTTTTATTTCTAATGATTGTGTTCCCATGGGGAATGAAAAGATACCTGTACATACCGCTCTAAAATTTCTAGGTTTTCTTAGGAGTTATAGAATGAAATATATTTATTAGGGTGTATATATATTTAGTGTCTGGCCAGATAGTATATTACAGGAGAAGTAATCCCAATACTTAGAGCCGGCGTGGGATACTGTAACTGTCAGATGCCAGCTCTATACTGATCCTGATAACGCTGATGATCCTTCAGACCTAGGTGTCTTCTCCCTGCGGAAAGTAGTGACTATCAGTTACCATCCCCTGCAGGGTTTCCCTCTTCCCCCAGCGCTCAATGAAGGGACAGATAGGCCAGGGAGCAGGCACAGTTGGTTCTGGCTCTAGAGAGGCAGTGTCAACTGTCAATCAGGCAAACAATATTGTTGGGATCCTTCCCGGATGAAGCATGGCTCTGGTCCTGACATTATCACAAGCCTAACAAAAAGTATACTGACTGAAGATTTGCACAGGTCCTTCATTTCAACTACAACCATGTCTCAATTCCCTGTGCACACCAGTGGATTCCTGTATCGTGGGACTAATAGTCCTCATGCCTTTCCTGGAAACTCTATTACCTGTGGAGCCTGTTTTTCAGGAGGACCCCAATTGGTTGCCCAATGCAAGTCTATGGGTAGCCGGGCCTAACAGGTAGACGGGCATCTGTTTATACCCGGCTACCCCCGACCCCGGCCAGGTCCATAAAATCAAACAGTGTTTCAACGGACCTGATCGTGCCGGATCAGGGCAATCTGACGTGAACGAACACATCTGATTCTACATAGACCAACATGGGGTCCGGTGGGATCCGGTCATATCAGTTTTTTCGTCATTTCCAAGATGAAGGAAAAAAAACTTGGTCACCGTGTTGACATCCAATCTGTAAATCCTGAAACTTGAAAAATGAAGGCCCAGCTATAGATCATACCTGGGGGAAATTATTTGCAGATGCTTCAGAACTTATACCAAATGTTATTTAAATTGTATGTGAACCATGCTGAGTGTTGCACAGCACAAGCCATGAGTTATCGAGCAATGAAAGTTAACCACATGCAGCGGTGTAAATATATTAACTCCACCTGCAGATTGTATAACGATACTGAGATTTGTTTTTTTTTTTCAGATACAAGTATGGGGTCCATCATTCAAATACCTCTTATATAGAAGGAAACACAATTATGAAAAAAACTATTTATGTTTTACAAGTGACATTAAACACAAAGACAATAAAAGATTGGTAAAATTATGTTCTTACTATTAGGGGGTCTGTTTATGAAAAAATGTGCATAGTTTATTCATCCAACGAAACTTCATGTATATTCGTTTTGTGCAAGTTAGCCAGCTGTTGTAAAAATGGGGCAAAAACGTGTATTTTCTCTTCTGGTGGAATACTTTTCAGTAGGATAATTCATAAAAAAACAGCTTCATCTAGTGGCCATTATGTGATTACCATATTTACTCTGTTCTTCATGAATAATGAATGAGAAATTACACTAAAAACATTACATTTTGCCCTATTCTCACAACGGCTGGTATACTTGAACACAGTTGTCTGCAGTTTTGCTGCATGAATAAGCTATGTAAATTTTGTATAAGTAGACCCCTAAGTGTGAGCAGTGGTTGCCGAGTGGACCATCAATTGTATAAAGCACCTGCCTATTTCAGTACTGCCGGGGCAATATTTTACAAAGAAGGATTTGTAGACCTGCAGCTCACGATTATTTTCAAAATCGATTAGTTAACCGATTATTAACTTCGATTAATCGGTTAATCGGATATAAAATAAAATACATATTAAAAAATGGCTCCAGTGATGGGGCTATTAGTTTGTATTGAGATTGTAGTCCATCACAGGAGCAACCTTGGAGCGGTGGAAGTAAAAAAACAAGTGTGGTGTGCAATATAGTGAAATGGAAAGTGTAAAATTATACAGCAATGAATGCAGAATGGCACCGGCTATAGAGGACTACAATCCCAGCAATAGTACATTATACAGCGCAATGCAGAATACCACCAGCTATAGAGGAGCACAACAAATCCCAGCAATAGTACATTATAGCTGGTGGTGTTCTGCATTGCACCACTATATATTGTATTATTGCTGGGATTTGTAGTCTTCTATACAGCGCAATACAGAATACCACCAGACTTACTTCTCCCCGCATCCCTGTGCCGATCGTGGATGTGGGCAGGTGGTAAGTGTGAGGCGGGGAGGTGCGGCGTGTGGTGCGTGGATGCGAGCGGGCGGGTCTGGCAGTGGCGAGCATGAGGTGGGGAGGAGGTGCGGCGCGTGGCGTGTGTGGAGCCGTGAACAGGGCCAACTAATCGAAAGCTGATTAATCGATGATTGAAAACATTGACAACTTTTTCAATAATCGATTTAGTCGATTAGTTGTTGCAGCCCTAAAGATTTGACGGAATAAAAAAATATATATTTTTTAACATAGTATCTGTTAGGCCCCCTTCGTACCTAGCTGTGCATTGCAGTGCTTTACCATTTGCATGTCAATATGCAAAATATCTCGTATCAATGAACTTTACTTTATGTTTCAATCCAACAAGCTTTCACAAGTTCATTGCGATACCACTCCAAGCCTCACCTTGCACAGAGATTTCCAAGCTCGCGGGACAACAATTTAAGGCCAGCAGACTGAGAACGATTGTCACTGGGGTTGGTTAACTCCGAAGTTAACCCTTTACACACCCAAACAATAGCTGCCACCACATGTGTTAACGGAAACATACACCGGTCCCAGCAAATGCTGTGACAATTCAGAAACTTAAACAATGCCTGTGATGCTACTGTCCCTTCAGACAGAAATATGGCAGGGTTACTATATGGTAGCACTCTTCACAGAGACAAGGATACTTTAAGTTCTTATTTAAAGTGTAGAGATAAGCTTGACAATTTTAAAAGATCGCTTTTAATAAAAGAAACAGTGCAGGAAAATTAAACAGGGAAGAAGATGTTATGAAAGATAGACAAATATATAACAGTAACAATAAAAGAGAATAAAAATGTGAGTACTCAACATGTACAGGCAATGACACAGAAGAAATATCTGGACAGGGCTTTTCCTCAATTAAAGCTTACAAAGGTTCCTTGTGAGTGTTAAAGCGGAACAACAAGAGCTTCCTAGCTGGCTTGTGCAGCCGATTTCTGTGGGCCCTCTAGGGGGTTTCAATGAGCCGGCCCCTAGTCCAATGAAGAATCAGAAGACGTCAGGTGACGAAACGCGTCAAGGGGCAGATCTTCTCATTGTATAGGAATCACTATGCTAGCGGCTTCCATGTGAAAGCTTTTATCTTCTTTTTTTCTCTGTTTGGCCGGCCGATTAATTTTTAACTTTGATGTAAGTTGCTTTTTTTAAATAAATATTCATTTTTGGATGGACTGCACCATGAGGGTTGTTTTTTTCTCTCCCATAACCCTAAAAAAACACTGATTGGGACCGTTCCATATCGCTGCTGTTCACGGATGAGAAAAGCCGGCATCTGCTTTCAACAGATAGCTGGGACCTCCACGAGACTGCAGGGGAGAAGTGCCTGAAAGTGTTCGGTCAGCTGTCAGAGGAACCCGAGGGAATCGGAACGGGGAGAGTAGAGGTCCTTCCCTTTTGAGTGATTATATATACAGGTGAAACTCGAATAATTAGAATATCGTGCAAAGTTTATTTATTTCACTAATGCAACTTAAAAGGTGAAACTAATATATGAGAGAGACTCATTACATGCAAAGCAAGATAATTCAAGCCGTGATTTGTCATAATTGTGATGATTATGGCTTACAGCTCATGAAAACCCCAAAAACCCCAAATCCACAATCTCAGAAAATTAGAATATTACATGCAATCAATAAAACAAGGATTGTACATAGAACAATATCGGACCTCTGAAAAGTACAAGCATGCATATGTACTCAGTACTTGGTTTGGACCCCTTTTGCAGCAATTACTGCAATTACTTTTGCACGATATTCTAATTATTCGAGTTTCACCTGTATATATATATACTCACCAACTCTGCTGAGTACCGATTGCCTGGGGGGACGGCTGATTGGAAGATAGGACTTAGGTGAGCAGTGCATTTTTGCATCGGGTATTGGCCTTCTGTCTGCGGGGAAGACCGGACTTAAAATAACTATTTACACATATTTTTTCGTTTGTTTCGTTTGCTTATTCGTCAATTTTTGATTTATTTATTATTGGGTCACTATATTCTGCATTTTGTGAGGAAACATTCACATTTATTTCTAATATTTTGCACCGGAACATTTTTATCCTTTTTGTCTAATTATCTCATGACTCACAAGTTCACCCACTAATGAGATAATTTATAGGGTTTGATTTTTATATTTTGTCACTGTGTGGCATTTTCACTTTTATTTTCTCACTAATAAGACATCTTAATGTTTTGAAGTTTTTCGATCGATTTATTGTTGAAAAATACTTTTTTGTATCACACTGTATCCACTTAGGAGCTTTCGCTCAGATTATATATTAACACAAACCAGTTTTTACACATTTTGTATCGCTTTAAACATTAGGTAATTTATGGAATTTCTCACTGGGTATAACCCATTTATTTATATATTTATATAATTTTTCTTATTAAGGTATTTATATATATATAATTTTTTACCATTTATATGGAAATATTTATACTTAACCTATAGCGCTGTGTTAGCACTTTCACATCACATTCACCATTTTCATAGCAGCTTTAGGATTAGCAATTAAAACATCTTAGCCTTAGATGCGCAGAATTTTTTATTAAAATCTGTTGGTTATCGCTGCCTCAGAAGATTTAATGTGTGTTTTTTGCCTCTGGACTTCCTAAACCACTCATGTTTAGTATGTACAGATTTCATTTGAAGAGACGCATCTATTTACATATTTATTAATAAGGTAGTACCCCCAGGTCTGGATGTATGGATATTTTGGTAGATTAGAACTTCAGTTTATTAGCTTGAGGCTCCATTCAAATATTCACATATAGCAGTAACATTTTACATGCAGCACAAAAACGTGCAAACGTTAACATACGCACGGATATTATTATAGCCGTAATTCACGGAATCCACCCATAAAATCGCGCTTGGACTTTTTTGTGGGATACGCGTTTTCGTACCGTGTGGACACCGCTGTAGTGTAAACAACAGACATAGGAATTTTTTTTAATGTTTAGCGCGTTTCCGTGTGTACCAAGACGTGCAGAAAACTGCTAATGTGTGAACGGAGCCTTAGGAAGATACCAGGCATTCCTTTGTTATCAGACCAGGTGATCTGTAGAAGATGAGCTGAATCAGTCAAGTGTGCGGGCTGTTGACTTTTCACTAAACATTTATGACGGGTACCAATAAATAGCTAGGCCTGGGTCAATACACACCAATAAACAGCTAGACCTGGGTCAATACACGCCAATAAACAGCTAGGCCTGGGTCAATACACGCCAGCCATAAAAGGAGGCTTGAATACACAACTCTGTGATCCTGTCATTTGGGTGAATTGAAGTTTTGCAGACTCTCCTGAACGGAACACCTATTTGATGGATGATTCGATCTACGTATATCTAGGAGTGATGAATTTCAATAAGCTGAATGAGATGAAGATGGAATCTTCTAAGTAATATTCAGCTGCCCAGACCTCATCACAGCCACAACACCTACCTCTCGAAGTGCCAACCCCACCGATTGGAAGTCCGAACTCACCCTCGATGCTGTGTCGCCATTGCTGCTATCTTCTTCCACTGCAGGTTTTGTTTGGTGCCCTTTAAAGAGGCTCTGGGAAGAACACTGGGATCCCCAAAGTATGGAGCAGGAGCATGTGACCACCTCTTGGTAGAGTTATATAACAGAGAGAGAGTAAAGTTTAGCCTAGTTTAGTAAACTAAGTAAGTGAAAATGTAGTTTGCAAACTACCATTTGCCAAGTAAACAGACTCTACTCCTTTACTAAATCAACCCCGAATGCTTTTCAAACAAGTTAGCCACCCTCATCACTTATAGTCAGCCCATAAACTCCTGATTGCCTAGAAGAAATTTGGTCAGTCTATGTAGCAATCCACCAATCATTGCACTCAATGCATTTTTTATGGTTTTGTATTTCCTAAAGGGTCACTTTAGGAAATACAAGAACCCCCTCCTCAACCCACTGTGCAATCCGCTGGTCTTTGCTGCTCTCATCTTCATTGATGACCATTGCCCTGTAACCCTGTCCAATGGGGAGAGGTCATTGGTCAGCACTAGTGTACCAGTTCACCGGAGTTCTCCCAAGCCTGTGTAAAAATG
>NW_017306934.1:1523632-1527077 GCF_000935625.1 Nanorana parkeri
CATTGGGCACCACTATTGTACCAGTTCACCGGAGTTATCCCAAACCTGTGTAAAAATGTGACTGACCCCCCCCCCCCCCTCCCAATCCAATCAGTTGCAGCAGGGGCATTCCCTACCTTTTTGCAATGTGTAGCTGCAGGACAGGTATTGTCCTATCCAAAACCGATTGGGCCAGAAGGGGGGGTGACAGACACAGTTTTGCATGGCCTTGGGCAAACCCCAGTAACCTGGATTCACACTAAGCCCCGGCATATCGCTAGTCAGCATAGTTACATGACCACGCTGACCAATGAGTATCTCTTCAAAGCCTTGTTCAGGACAGTTTTCCAAAACAAAGAAGAGCTCCACGGTCATGTGGCCACGCTGACCAATGACCACTCCCCATTGCAAGCATTATTTGCTATTCAGACTCCGGGGCTGTGTAGTGAAGTTTTCAAGTGCCGGGATTGATATATAGGCTGGTGTGTGCACCGGCATAGGCCATATTGCAAATAAGTGCACAGGTGAATGGTGTATAGCGGTTGAGAAGGGTGTTATGAGTTCACCTTTTCATTTTTTCTGAAAAGATGAATGAACCCTTTAAAATCCTGTTATCCCAGGCCCTGGTCTATGAAAAGGTTCCATAAATTCAGGTGTTGTTGATTGAGTGGCTGTTATGGGCTCCAGCACTTTGAAAATCTTTACTGCTTTTTGTTTTGCATTATGGAACCCCTTTTGTGCCATGAAACTTGACAGCTCCAAAAGATTTTCAGTCAATTACACACGTGGAGCATCTTACACCGGGGCAGACAATGTATACTCCTTTTAAATTACCAGAGCACAGGTTTATTGTGTTAGCATGAAATGCCACTGATTGTATTCTGTACTTGAATAGGCTCTGATTACATATATTTGCAGATCTCCAGGAGAGGCTGTGTCATCCCAAGATCTTCCCTTCAGATTATCCTGAATGCTGCGTATGACTGCACAAATATACAGAGAGCGCACAAAGGAGAGCACAAAATCCATGGGGATTGGCACACATTGCTTAAGCAGAGCTCTTTGAGCAATACATAAACATCCTCTTATAGACAAACCCTGGCTGAAAGATCTGATGAATGATCCCCTTCACAAACTATTTCAAAACTTTATCCTTAACTTCATCATACCTCACAGTCTTCCCTACAAATATGCTATTTATACAGTATATTCCATTTATTGAAGATATATACGCTGACAAGTGACTTTGCTTAAAAATAAAAGCAGGCAATAAATAAATTACTGTAAAATGTTTTTACTTACATTTTTATGCTTAGGAGTTTTATGCCATATGCAGCCTTTAAATGCACTAGTGTATTTCAGACATGGGTATGTTACATTGTCACAATGTTTGTTATCAAAGCTACTGTTTTTCAATGTCAGTTTGTATGTGAGTCAACTCAGGAAGTGGGGAACACCAGCATTACGTTTAAAAAAAATATCGACATAGACAGTAATCTGAAGAATGATGATAACCCTTTCATAAATAGAGGTCTTTGATGTCATGGCAGCATACAATGGGGGCGGAGCCATACTCATTGTATGCCATTGTATGCTGCCATGTACGGTGTCAGGAAAAAATAAAATAAAAACTGTAATTGTTTTTAAGATTTACAGTATTAAACAGATGAACTGCCATCTTCAGGCTGTAGTGGAATCTACAGTGCCATCTGCAGACTGAAGGCTTATTTTGTCAATGAAGTCTTCAGCCTGAATGTTATCATTATGTCATTTCTTATATAGTGTGGTATTGTGTGGCAATCCCACTGTAGATTGGGTTGTGATGATCACCTGGGACTGTCAGCCAGATGGGCTGAGACGTTTCAGGAAGCAAGGGATTGTCTGGATTCTGCTTGGGATCCTGGAACTGGGAGGTTTCAAGGTGATTCAGGAGGGAAGATGAGATCCCCAGTCCGGGGGCCAGGCTTTAGCAGTGGCCAGCACTCGATAATTGCACAGGTGTGCACAGCCATTAAGAAAAGGATGCTGGCCAGGGGAATCAGCTCCTGCTGGGAAAGAGTCAGGTAGTGAGTGTGCTGGAGGCACACTAGGACAGCCAGGGAGGCTGGGAGAGAACTGGTGAGGCTAGAAGAGCCCTGAGACTGAGAGGCCACCAGTATCAGCGTGGGTCAGCACTTCAAAGAAAGGAATGTCCCAGCAGGACGGAATGTATTTCCATGAGGATAGTATCTTTGTGCCCTCCAGTGCCCGCACAGCAGTCCTGTGGCACTGCCACGATGCACCACTGGCTGGTCATTTTGGAGGCCCGAAAACCACAGATCTGGTACGACGGACGTTTTGGTGGCCTTCCCTGGCAACGGACTGCCTACAATACGTGGCGGCCTGCCCTCACTGTGCCCGCAACAAGGGACGATCTTCCCCGGCCTGGGGCCTACTACGGCCACCCCCGATTCCGTCCCGTCTTTGGACTGCCATCTCCATGGATTTCATCGTGGATCTTCCTCCGTCCGAGAATTGCACGGCCATTTTCGTGGTGATTGACCGCCTATCCAAGATGGCCCACTTCATTCCTTTACAGAAGGTTCCCACGGCCGAGATCCTAGCCCGCACATTCATCCGGGAGGTTGTGCGTCTTCATGGGGTCCCCACCGACGTGGTCTCTGACAGAGGGGTGCAATTCACCTCTAAGTTCTGGAAGGCTCTGTGTGCGGCTTTGGGTATCCATCTGAGTTTCTCATCTGCTTATCATCCGCAAACCAATGGTCAGACGGAACGAACCAACCAAACTTTGGAGCAATACATCCGTTGCTTTTCCACCTTCTCCCAGGACAACTGGGTGTCCTTGCTTCCATTAGCGGAGTTTGCGTACAATAATGCCAGACATTCTACCACGGGCCAGTCACCTTTCTTTTCCAACTACAGCTTCCATCCAGCCTGGTTACCCACCCGGAGACTGGAGTCGGCAGTTCCAGCTGCCCAAAAGACAGTGGACTTCCTCCACTCCAATACCATCCTACTCCAACGCTATTTCCAAGGCACAGGTTGCGGCCAAGAGAGCGTATGACCGTTCCCGCAGGGGGGATTTGGCATTACAACCTGGAGATCTGGTATGGCTGTCTACTCGGAACCTCAAACTGGCCTGCCCCTCCAGAAAATTGGGACCCCGGTATATCGGGCCTTTTCCAGTGGAACGCCAAATTAACCCGGCATCCTATCGCCTGACCCTTCCGCCAGCCTATCGGATCCACCCTGTCTTTCACACCTCCTTATTGAAGCCAGTCCAGCCGGACGTTTTTTCAGATCGCTCATCAGACATTCCAAATCCTGTGCTCATCGACGGAGAGGAGGAATACGAGGTGGAGGCGATTCTGGACTTTCGCAGGCGTAGAGGCACTGGTCAGTACCTCATCAAATGGAAGGGCTACGGTATGGAGGAGAACTCCTGGGAACCCATATCGGCGATCCG
>NW_017306934.1:1529602-1537874 GCF_000935625.1 Nanorana parkeri
GGCGCATGCGCAATAGGCCATCCCTGGGCTATATAAGGCGCATCTGATCAGTCGTTCAGTGCTGAGTGATCTTCAGCCTGTATGGATGTCATTGTCTTGCTCCTGTCTTTTCAGAGAAACCTGTGATCTGGCTTACTCCTGACGATTCTCTTGCTTAATCCTTGTACTGCCTATGCCCGCCTGTTATCGACCCTGCTTGCCTTTGACGACTCTTCTGGATTACCCTCGGTACTGCCTTTGCCTGCCTGTTGCCAACCCGGCTTGTTCCTGACGATCCCTTGGACTTCCCCAGTACCGCTCGTGCTGCCTGTGCTGGATCCAGTTTGTCTCCTGACCTCCCCGTTGGAGAACTTGACGGTTAACTGCCCTATCAGGTCTCCAGTCCTCTGAAGCAACCCGGAGTCAACACCCGGCACCCGTGCACCCCCTGCCTGCGCACACTGTTTATCAACCCCAGTGGTCGCAGACGGGGTTGCAAGGGAGGTCCTCCTCGTCAACTCGGACCCACACCATAGCCCTAACACGCACAAAGTGGTGGCTATTGAAGAGGGAGTGTTTATTAACAGGGCATTAATACAGATTGCAGGTAGGAAGGGGATAAAACAGTAGCATTTGTAATTATTTGAAGCTGTGTTTGCTTTAAGGACAACTTATGCTTCTATCAAACTGTCCATCATAGCATAGCATGGGCTAGCTTCTTACTCTGTATCAGGCTGACCTTAGCTGCTTTTTTTAAACTCCACATCCCCCGGCCCTTGCTGTGTAATATAGTCTAAGAACATATTGTTCGTTTCTTGGTACTCTTCCCACTCAGATGGATACACACTTTGACTTCACCCAAATCATGAACTTGGCTAACATCTGATAGTCTGCCTCAGCCAGTTTAGTTACTGGGTACCACCAGCAAGGTTATCCTGGGAGTGACCTCCAACATGTTTCAACCTCACCACCCGGGGTTCTGATGAAGACCATGTACTCCCAGAGCCTCAGTGATGCTATAACAATACTGTTAGTGGGTGTATTTGGCAATTCTAGCTAGTCTTGATCCTCTCTCTCTTACTAGGTCTCCTTACAATAACTTTACCATACATAAGCAGATGTGTATTTGCATTATTTGTAACGATCTTCTTGCCCACTAGGTAAAAATAGTCCATTAACCTTTTTTTGTGTCCCAATGCTGTACAATAAATGTAGCTCTAATTTGCATACCTAAATATGTTTAATATATTTTAAAGGCCATATAAGGCTTTCATTTGGTACACTGTTTTAACCCTGCCATTTTTTATTAGCTGAAAAATGCACAAAAATGTAAAAAAACTTGCTTTCTATTTTTAGTTTATTGCTTTTTAATAATGTAATTGTATCCAAAAATTACAATATTTAATAGAAGACATTGCGGCCTTTGTGTGACAGTGTTCACCGCAGGCTGAAGGCTTTATTAATCAATAGATCCTCCAGCCTGCATGTTATTACAATGTCACAGCTGACCTAGTGATCACATGATCAGGAACCACTCTAATTGGTTCCTGATGATCGCAGGTGATCCAAGCCATCAGTGGCAGCCATGATTAACAGCCAGCAACTATGCAAATTGTTGACTGTTGGCTCTCAAAAAGGGGGCATTTATTAGCATAGCCATAGCATGTGGCATTGTGCTGTGGAACATTAATAAACAGATTATGGTCTCAAAGTGGTAAACATGTTCCTAGTGTAGTTCTATGTATATTAGGACTTATTCCACAATCTGCTAAGTTTGCAAGTTTCACAATGTGGATAGCAGGTTATTAAATTGTTTTGTATGTGATATATTGTGACCATCTGTTATGGATTAAAATAAAATAACACTAGCAAACAAAGCTGATGAATATAGATTTGTAAACTTTGCTGAGTGACAGAACAATGACACTACCAGTCATGTAATTTATTAGTGAACAATTGATTGTGACCTTTCTTATATATCATGCTAAAGGAGGGAGCTATTGAAAGAAAAACTTTTAAATCCGGGAAACTAAATTAATTGAGCTAAGGATGAATGTTACTTTAGATAGTCGGCAGCATAGGTGTGTGCAGCCTATTGCTTTAGGGTGTACACCAAAAGTACAAACACACATGTGTGTGTATGTGTATATATGTATATGTGTGTATATGTGTGTGTGTGTGTGTGTGTATGTATGCATGTATGTATGTATATAAAATTAGGGATGCACTGATACTGGTTTTTCGGTATCAAGTACCGATATTTATATTTCGGTACTCACCGATACCGGTACTTCCGCAAGCATGGAGCCGGCTCCCTGGGCACTCAGAAAGCCGTGCAGCGTGTCATTACCTTCTTGATTGGTTGGGAAGCCAGCTCCATGCTGTTTGGCCAGGAAGCCAGCTTTCCAGCCAATGAGCAAGGATCCAGGTTCCTGGCCGATCAGGAAGCTGGGAGGCGGGTCATTACCTGCCACCCGGCTTCCTGATTGGCTGGGAAGCCAGCTCCATGCTGTTTGGCTGGCTTGATGCTGAAGTCGGCTTCCCGGTCAATCAGCATCAAGGCGGCCAAACCGCATGGAGCCGGCTTCCGGCCATTCAGGAAGCCAAGCGGTGAGTCATTACCCGCCGCCAGCTTCCTGATTGGCCGGGAAGCTGGCTCCATGCTTTCTCGCGGCACTGTTGGTGAGAGGAAATCTCCCTCTGACCGGAAGTTCCAGTATCGGGGAAGGGATCGGAGCATTTGGGCGAGTATGGGTACTTGATGCACCAAATTTTTTGCCGTTTTTGTACTCTTGGCATTTTGCCTATGGTAGCATTTTCAGCCGAATGTCAGTCCTTGTTTCGACAGCCAACATTTCCGTGCATCCCTAATAAGAATAGTAATCTTCCACTATCTTCAGATCTTCCTGATATAGCTCAGATTTCCATCCATGAAGTTTATTGCGCTTATTAATTATATTTAATTTGCAAATCTAATTTTACAGTCATCAAGTTTAGCTCATTAAAAAAAGGCTTATAGAGTTACAAACATTATAGTTATAGACTGTCCATACCGGAATGTTCAGCAAAGCAAATCATCAATTAACTGCATACAACCTCATAAATATAATATAAAGTGCAGCGGGAGAAACAAACTTTTTTTCTTTTTAATGATCATTAAACTGTTTTATAATATTGACATTTAAAAAAAAATCTTAATGATGTTTACTTCATATTCATGTCATTTTATACAAAGTACATTATCTGCTCGCTGCGATGAATCGCCGTGGGATAAAATAAACCGGCATAACCATTTTTAAAACCTCCAAATCATGTGAGCTGCACGCTTCAATTTCCCATAAACTCCATGTGAAGGAGATGAAAGAATTTCATTGTCAGTCTTTCCATTTTCCCGTGTGGCCCAGATGGAAACTTTCTATCAAAGAATATGGCACGTTATTCCTGCTGGAAGTAGAGAAATGGGTTATACAGATGACAAGTCCCCAGCAAGGAGCTTTTTCAGAAAGAACATTATGTTGTTCAGGACTCAGGATGACACATGCACCTTTAAAGAAAACCTAAAGGGGAAAAAAACAAACTTATGCCGAAAGTGATGATATCAGAATTTAGGAAAACTGCTCTCAGAAGCACTTACGGAACCCCCCTCCAAATCTGACCTGCAAAAATGTCCATTTTGGGTACTGGAGGGTAAAAATACTCCCAATCTATGTCCCATGATTGAAAGCTTACTGACTGATCGAGATAGAAATGGATGAAGGATAGAACTTCTGTTAGAATTTTTATTGCTGTTTGTGTCTCCAGAGACGGCGCTAGTGCACAAGCAGCTCAAGCCTCACATTAGCTAGAACAGTGTTATGGCTCCGTTCTGTCCGTTGTAATGTCATGAGTTTTAGGCTGCACTGTATGTTGTAGCTGTGAGCCTTGCCATGTTCCGTCTCTGGAGCATCTTACAGTAATTCCTCCCAGCCACTGTGTGTAGTCAGAGGATCGATCATGTGTCTGAAGTGTCTTCTGCTCAGAGCTGCAGGTACCGGGGGCGGGGGGGAGTGAGGTTGAGAGAGTGAGAGTGTGTGTGTATATTGCAAACCCCAATATTACTTTGTAAAAAGTAGCAGTGACATCATCGCTGTGCTGCACATAGCCTGTGCAAAGAGCAGAGCTGCGGGAGGGACCCAGCAAGCCCCACCTACTACAGGCTGCCTGCAGAAACCCTTGCACAAGTAGAGGGAGCAGCAGTGACAAGTCTTTATTACAGGAAGTTACTACACAGAGACAATGTTTCACACAACTACTGCACAGATCTAGAGGAAATACACAAAGCTCCAGCACATGCACACTGGGAGTAACATTATCCCAGCTCCATTCTTACCATCTTACAGCCAGGAATGGACTGGGATTGGATACTGTACACCCCATGCAAGGGCCAGTGGTGACAGGTTTTTGTTTGCTTCACAACTGGCTCTCCACCCCATACAGGTCACTGGGAATGCAAAAGTAGCTGAAGCCAGTCAAACGCAGGTCATAAGGAGGTCACCTGCACCTACAATGAATTATGGATGATCTCAGAAGAATCTCAACCTGATCTCAAACAGGGCAATGCATTGAAGCCCTTCAACACAAGTCCTTTTAAGTTTTTTTGGCAGAAGAAACTTAACCACTTCCAGGCCACAATACATCTATATACGGCGGCCTGCAGAAGTGGTTACAACAAGAACATGACTGTTGCAGCAGCCGTGTTCCTGGTGTCATTTTTAACAGCCAACGATGGCTGTTAATGTACAAGCGATCCGGCGGCTATACAGCCGCCGGATCGTTTGTACCGTGTGGCGCCCTCCCCTTCCCCGGGCCGCCTTTGGTTTCCCCGGGCTCCGCTGTCCCCGTGCGGTATCCGGGATCGGCTCGGCGTGTCTACCAGCAACGATCGGAGAGAGATTCAGTGGTTTCCAGCTGCTGATCTCTCCTCCAATCACTGTGTGTACCACTGTGTATACCAATGTGTATTTCATCACTTCCAGTGTCGTTACATTCTCCGGCTCTTAGCTTCTTTGGGGTCCCCTAGGTGACATTAGGGGTCTAAAAGACCCCTGATGTCTCCATAAAGAGGACCTGTCACACCCTATCTGCTATTACATAGGGGGATTGTTAGCCCCCTATGTGATAGCAATAAGGTTAGTGTAAAAAAATAAACATTAAAGTGTTTAAAAATTAAAAAAATTAAAGTAACCCCTCACGTGCACGCACATACACACACACGCAAACACGCGTCACAATTGCGCTACACATGTTACATATCACCGCGAATGTTGGAGTTAGAGCAATAATTCTAAGGCCATCAATCACTGTTAGCACTAAACTGATGAACGGTAAAAGCGTTTAAAGTGTTTTAAGGATGACATGTTTGGTATCTATTTACCCGGCGTGACCCCGTCTCTTATATTTTACCTAAAAATTGGGTATTATATTATGTTTCTGTGCACTAAATTTGTATTAAATTATTTTAAAATACTAGTTTGATAAACATTTGCGCAAATACCGTGCAACTAGCATTTTTTATTCTACAGGGCCTTTCAGAACATATATAATTGTTGGGGGGTCTGAAGCGGTTTTCTAGCCAAAAATATATATTTTATCATGTGTGCGCAAATAGTAAGAAAATGCTCCAGACAGCAAGTGGTTAAAAAGTGTCTTGTACCAACAAATATTACCTACTGGTAATTTTTTGTTTAGCAAGTTTAGTTCCGCTTTGTGGGTACACAAACCATGATTAGAAATTCCACACGACATTTACATTTTCTATCGGGGTCGATCATACTGGCATTTTTGCCGAGGTCCAAATTAATTAGACAGCCAGTTAAACGGCACAGAAAGTTCGACTAATCCGCCTCCAGCACAGACATTGCTTCAGATTGAAATGAAAGTCTTTTGGATCACTAAACTTCCCTCTTCTAGACTACACCTGTCTCATCCAATAACTCCGCAACTATCAAACTATGCTTCTGGGTCAACTGCCGATTCCCAGATTCCACCTTTTCAGTTGAAGCAGCAGTGGAGAATTCATGGCACCTTCTGTGTGACCGGTCTCATGGGATCGGAAATTCCCTCTCAGACTGGCCCCTGATCTCTACAGAAAAGCTTGTAGTTTTCATTGACAATTCTGTGAATAATAATCCCTGCCTCATTATCTATGAATGATGGGAACATAGCTGCCAATCTAAGAGCCTAACATATATGTTATATAGTGATGTTAAAGTGTACCTGTCATTACCCTGAAGTGACTAAGCTGGTGTACCAGCCCTGCCTTAAAGGAGAATTATGAGGTGAGTGATTTTCACTCAGTCTCATAATCTGAGCCGACCTGTGACCATGAAACTGTCACAGGTCGGTTCAGTAGATCGGGAAGTGAGCGAACACATACCGGCGTTCGCTCACTTCTCAATCCTGTGCCGGCAGAGAGCCGTGACAGGGGAGGGACTGGATTACCCCCTCCCCTGTCCGATCCTCCAGCGCTGACTGGCGGAACGGACGGGGAGGGGGTGGGTACAGCTGGCTCTGCCTCTAGATAGGCAGAGCCAGCTGTCACTCACACAGCTGGGTGGATCCAGACACAATTGTCGGCATCCGTTCAGCGGTATACTGAGCTTTGGGTGACGGGAGGAGGCTAGTTTGTGTCCTCCCGTTACCCTTAGGAGAACTATGGGGAAAAGCCCTAACCCCATAGTTCCCCTTTAAAGTAGCATTAAACCTTTAGAAATAAATAAGGCTTTAAATTAGAATGTATTTAATGTGACACTAAACTCAGGAGTCAAATCTTAATAAAAGTGTTTGTTGTAAAGTAGTCACCGCTCCAAGCTCGTTCCTGTGATGGACTAAAACCTGAATATTAATTAGTAAACTAAATCTGAGATTGTAGTCAATCCCAGGAGTGAGTTTGGGGAGGTGACTACTTTACAACACACACAGGAACCATGGGGAACAAAAGTAGCCCCCCTCCAGAAGGAAGGTCAGTGTCAGCACCAATTCAGAGATGATTTGAGGATCTACAGCCGAGTGATACACAAACAAGCTCCATTTTTGTTAATGGTTAAGGTACTGGAAGGCATTTATACGATTTAACTCCTGAGTTTAGTGTCACTTTAATAAACTACAAATGTCAATACTTTTAACCTACTTGTAGTGGATTCATTTACAATAATTAACTTTCCATTACCTCCTCTTGTGGTGCAATGTTTTCCCCTTGCTTCTGGTTGGAGAACACGTATCCAATCTTTCCCCTGTGCCTGGCAGTAGTGATGAGCTCGGGCGTGTTTGCAGCTCTGCGTGCCGAGCCCGCCAGGAAGCTGACAGCACTGCAGCGCCAATCACAGGTACTGAGACATTATCTCGGTCCGCAACTGCAGAGATCGGGATATGTCTCATTGCCTGTGATTGGCAGCTTCCTGGCGGGCTTGGCACATGGAGCTGCGAACACGCCCGAGCCCATCACTACCCGGCAGCACCCATGATGCATTGTGAGCTGATGCTCGTGCACAATGCTAAATTAGACTTTATGATGATCCCTCCTTGCCTATCACTCAAAGTCATGTGGGCAGAAAGCCCATGTACATGCGTGTACGCAGAACGGCTTGACGTTTCACAGCAGGAGTGATTGCACATGTTGTGGTAGCTCCATAGGGACCCCGTGAGTGCATGGAGCCACTGCATAATTGGAAGCCAGCTTGGGGTATACAACAACAAATCCAATCCCTAGAAGAGCAGATTAAATCATTGTTGCTATGTAATCATAGAGTTTTTGAGTTGGGTTTACTAACACTTTAAGCTGTAGTGTCCTTAGTCTAAATTTAGTGTATGCAACTAGGCTGTAGACGGCCTGAGCTGTGATTGTTATTGCTATCTCGGTGCATTGGGTTTTCCCTAAGCTCAGGACATTGTTTGCTTTCGCCTGCTACTGAGGAGTGTTCTCCAGTAGATAGATTAACCCAAGGATTGCAAGTTGGCCTATGCTAGGGCTTGGGAATGCAGGAAGGTGGCTACTAACGGGGAGCGCCTGTTCTGCTCAGTCCACTACCAGTCTCCGATATTACAGATTGCCGGTCTTGACCTGAAGGTCCATCACTAGCCCCTGATAGGGGTTGAAAATATTTCAAGGTAGCTGTCCATCTGCAATACCCAGTTCTACATTAGCTTGTGGCAGAGGCCAGAGAGTATAGGTCAGTAAGTGCTGCTGGTGGAGGTATCAATGCCAACCTGTTGCTTTGCTCTGCTTGAACAAAGCACAGGTTTTCTTTAAGCATTG
>NW_017306934.1:1537904-1570566 GCF_000935625.1 Nanorana parkeri
TTTTTTTGGAGGGGTTGTTCACACCATGTCTGGACCAGATCTGCAAACACAGTGCTGTGCATTGTTGCTGCGTTTCAGCGCATTTTTTGTTTTTAGCTTAAAATGGGCTTTTAGGTGCAGTCTAGTGCGTTCCAGTGCATTTGCATGCGTTTTATATGCGTTTACATGCATTTTGGTGTGCGTTCCAGACCAAAAATTTCCCCGCGCTAGAACGGACTGCACTGGTGTGAACAGAGCCCAGAAATAATATAAGAATATATTGGGATGCATTTCAGGTGTGGACAAGAACTGTCCTGGTCCAGACATGGTGTGCACAAGCCCTGAGAAATCAGAGAACCTGTAGAATAAAAAGATTGTAGTTGTAATTTTTTTTATGATGAACAACATTTGCACAACTTTCAAACCTCCCCTAACTCTTGTAGTGGGCTACCCCAGCACGGCAAGGGTTAAGTGCTCGTTTGTGTCTAGGGTAAGAAAAAGTTATACTCTCCCTATCCTTGGAGTTCATAGACCGGCCTCACTCCCCCTCTGCTGTAGTGGTTTTATGATCTTTGAGACATCAAGTTCTATACAGTGTATAAGATGTGGGGACGCTGAGGGGCATACCATCGCTGCAGTGGAGGAAGAGACAGGGTGAAGGACGCGGATGTGACAGCCAGCCGGATCCAATCATTTCTTTGAAATAATGTTAATTTCAGTTAACACAAACACAATATAAAACCTGGGATTGTGTAACTGAATAGCAAATATGTCAAGGCTTAAAATTGCGTACGCCTGTAAAACTATTAGACCCCCAATCTGCTGTTTCCTGACAGATCTGACAGCCCTGAACCTGAAAGTGCTCAGAGCTGAGCTTTTTCCGGGTTCATTTGCAAAGGACATATAGAAGAGGATGTTGCTTCCATGTCCTGCCGCTCTCAATCCTGAAGTTAGCTGTAACCTTGTTTTAACCTTTTGATTGCCATGACTTTTTGGCAGTCAAAGGTTTAAAGGGAAAAGCAACAGGTCCACTTTAATGCAGCAGTTTCTAATATTTGCCTTCTTTTTTGCTGTTGTTGGTCAGTGCAAAATTCAAAACACAAAGCACAGGGCTGCGCGGCCATGTATACAGTAGGTATTGTGCACTGGCAGGGGTTAAGGAGCGTTCGCTCAAAGGTAATTATAGCGGTGGGAGGGGGGGAAGCGGGCCAGACAGGAAAAAGAGGGCCCGCTAACTGCACTTCAAAGCTGTGATGCCCCGGCCTCTGTAGCAGCTGCAGCTAGTGATGGGCTCGGGCGTGTTCGCAGCTCCACGTGCTGAGCCCGCCAGGAAGCTGACAGCTCCGCAGCGCCAATCACAGGTACTGAGACATTATCCCGGTCCGCAGCTGCAGAGATCGGGATATATCACAGGCACTGAGACATATCCCGATCTCTGCAGCTGCGGACCGGGATAATGTCTCAGTACCTGTGATTGGCGCTGCGGTGCTGTCAGCTTCCTGGCAGGCTCGGCACGCGGAGCTGCGAACACGCCCGAGCCCATCACTAGGCCAGTGACTTCTCCCTGGAGATGCACCGAAGAGGTAGAAGGACGATGGCAGTGCAGCAGCTTGGGTTGGTTAGAGGAGAGTACAGAGTAAGCGAGCTGCTTGGGGAAAACAAGATGAAGGGGACACGGGATGAGCCAGAATAGACACCTTGCCCAGGTGTAAGGAGGAGAAAGGGAAGTGCTGATGGCCGCCTTCATTGCCATCATCACCATCTGTACAACGTGACCACCAAGCTGTCACATTCCACAATATGTGTCCCCCCTGCTCCACATGTACACATCACACACCCCATGCCTGATCCACTGTGTATACTCTCTCCTCCCATTCCTGATCCACTGTGTATAATCACCGCTTCTTCTCCCATACTTGATCCCCTTTGTGCATCACCCCTTCTCTCATACCTGATCCCCTTTGTGCATCACCTCTTCTCGCATACCTGATCCCCTTTGTGCATTACCCCTTCTCTCATACCTGACCCCTTTTGTGCATCACCCCTTCTCTCATACCTGATCCCCTTTGTGCATCACCCCTTCTCACATACCTGATCCCCTTTGTGCATCACCCCTTCTCACATACCTGATCCCCTTTGTGCATCACCCCTTCTCACATACCTGATCCCCTTTGTGCATCACCCCTTCTCACATACCTGATCGACTTTGTGCATCACCCCTTCTCTCATACCTGACCCCTTTTGTGCATCACCTCTTCTCTCATACCTGACCCCTTTTGTGCATCACCCCATCTCACATACCTGATCCCCTGAGTATCATCCATTCTTCTTCCATACCTGATCCCCTGTGTATCATCCACTGGTGGAACTACCAGGTCCTTTGTGGTTTCTTGCACTGGGACCCTGAAGTTTTCAGTTGCGCCTTTGGGCTGTACTGTTTACATATACTTTATAATCAGGTCAGCAAGGACAGCTCCTACATTTCTATCTTGATTCTACCTCTTCTGATATGCCCCGAGCCTCCTAGAACCCAGTAACTGGCACAGCTTGGAGTTTCCCTGTGCAGGCTGATATCTGGTTATCCAAATGTTGATAATAAACTTCGATTCAACTGCAGCAAAATACATCCCCTAAAAGGCTCTGGAATAAATCATTGCTGCGTGGAACCTTGGAGAGATAACTCCACATTAGCAGATTATTACAAGCATTCTGTCATTCCGCAGTCTCTGTCACTTTCAGCAAATTGCTGCCTCATCGCTCTCACTTATTCGGCAGTAATGGCTCTTCCTGATTTCTGTCAGGGAAGATATTGATGGCTTATGATGTGATGTCCCTGCTGGCACTAATGCAAAGTTGTGAACGGTGGGCACAGAAATTAGAGCCAATGTTGGCCGCCATCCAGCAGACGGACTCTGTGCTCGTGTCCGTGTATTAGCTTTAAAGAAATGCAGCATCAAGATATCATTTGTGACACATTAGGCTACAGATGACTATAATGGGTAGTTTTACAGCTGAACACCTGGCACTTTCACTTAAATTATATGAATTAATTGTCACAGGGGATATAAATCTATTTTGTATGTATGAGATGCTTTTGCAAGCCAAGATATTGCTGTGTAAGAGTATAAAATATAACATAAAAAAACTGTGCTGCACATAACTTGAGCTGTGGCAGGGGCCAAACAGGCTCCACCCACTACAGGCTGTCAGCAGAAAGTTACAGGAGGGAGGGGGGGGGGGGGGGAGACCAGACCAGTTACCTTGCACACGGAGAGAGAGCAGCAGTGACCGGTCTTTATTACAGGAAGCTCCTTTTATAGAGACAAAGAAGCCACTGTATCAATCTTTATGCTGGACGACGGCCGTTCACACAGCATTACCACCAGTAGATGGTGCCAAAGAGCATAGAAATTTCCAAGAGCTCTTTTTACTGTAATCCGGTATCTGTATTACATGTATGCATTTAACTGTTTGCCTAAAGTTCAGCAAATGTCTCTGTGTTTATTGTTCTTTGCTACATCTTATGTGAGATTTGTTCTCATGTTAAAGAAGAATTCCAGGAAATGTAAAAATAAACCTTGCAGTGGGGCTATACCCCCGCACTGCAAGGGTTAACTGATCCTGGGACCCACTTGGCTACTGGACCAGTCTCAACAGCCTCTTCTTCCCCTGGCTCCTGTAGTCTAAGGACCTGTGACATCATCACTTCTAATGCTGGTCTGTTAAACGTGAGGATGCCATGGGACATGCCACAGCTGGAACGGAGAGGTTGAGAGCTGAGCGCTGACCGCAGCAGGACTGAGGATCAGGTGAGTGTATCTTCTTTATTTAACCCCTAGACCAAAACGAGCATCTAGCCCTTACAGAAATTCTAATTGTGTAAACTAGGGATGCACGATACTATTTTTTCAGAACAAGAACGAGTACCGATACTTTTCCTTAAGTACTCGCTGATACCAACTACCGATACCTGTTTTCTTAGTGTCATGTGACCATGGTTGTTCTGCCACTGACTCCAAGCTATAGAGGACTACAAATTCCAGCAGTACATTATACAACAATGCAGGATACCACCAGCTATAGAGCACTACAAAATCCCAGTGATAGATTACACAACAATGCAGAATACCACCAGTTGTAGAGGACTACAAATCCCAGCAATACATTATACAGCAATGCCGAATGGCAACTGGCTATAGAGCACTACAAATCCCAGCAATAATATGAAGCTAAATACTCTGGGGTGCCAGCCTTATGTCTCCAGTCGAGGATCCAAGGTGGCTAGATGGGGTCTCAAAAGGACTGTGCAGGGTCTCAGGAGGCCGTGCAGGGTCTATGGAGGGCTGTGCAGGTTCTATGGTGGGCAGTGCGTACTCTCAGGTGGCTATGCTGGGTTTATGGTGGGCTGTGTGGACTCTCAAGTGGCTATACAGGTTCTTTGGTGGGCTGTTCGGACTCTCAGGTGGACTATGTGGGGTTTATGGTGGGCTGTGCAGGCTCTCAGGTGGCTGTGCAGATTCTATGGTGGGCTGTGCGGACTCTCAGGGGACCTGTGCAGATTCTATGGTGGGCTGTGCTCACTCTCAGGTGAGCTATGCAGGTTCTATGGTAGGCTGTGCGGACTCTCAGGTGAGCTGTGCAGGTTCTATAGCGGGCTGTGCGGACTCTCAGGTGAGCTATGCAGGTTCTATGGTAGGCTGTGCGGACTCTCAGGTGAGCTGTGCAGGTTCTATAGCGTGCTGTGCGGACTCTCAGGTGAGCTGTGCAGTTTCTATAGCATGCTGTGCGGACTCTCAGGTGGCTGTGCAGGTTCTATGGTGGGCTGTGCGGACTCTCAGGTGAGGAGTTCTATAGCGGCTGTGCGGACTCTCAGGTGAGCTATGCAGGTTCTATGGTAGGGTGTGCGGACTCTCAGGGGAGCTGTGCAGGCTCTATGGTAGGCTTGGCAGACTCTCAGGGGAGCGGTGCAGGTTCTATAGCAGCTGTGCGGACTCTCAGGTGAGCTATGCAGGTTCTATGGTAGGCTGTGCGGACTCTCAGGTGAGCTGTGCAGGTTCTATGGTGGGCTGTGGGGACTCTCAGGGGAGCTGAGACTCTCAGGTGAGCTATGCAGGTTCTATGGTAGGGTGTGCGGACTCTCAGGGGAGCTGTGCAGGCTCTATGGTAGGCTTGGCAGACTCTCAGGGGAGCGGTGCAGGTTCTATAGCAGCTGTGCGGACTCTCAGGTGAGCTACGCAGGTTCTATGGTAGGCTGTGCGGACTCTCAGGTGAGCTGTGCAGGTTCTATGGTGGGCTGTGGGGACTCTCAGGGGAGCTGTGCAGGTTCTATGGTGGGCTGTGGGGACTCTCAGGTGAGCTATGGAGGTTCTATGGTAGGCTGTAAAGACTCTCAGGGGAGCTGTGCAGGTTCTATAGCGGCTGTGCGGACTCTCAGGTGAGCTATGCAGCTTCTATGGTAGGCTGTGCGGACTCTCAGGTGAGCTGTGCAGGTTCTATGGTGGGCTGTGGGGACTCTCAGGGGAGCGGTGCAGGTTCTATGGAGACAGGGAGAAGATAGGGGAACATGTTGGTAGTCCAGCCTCCCTTCTTACATAGTCGAGTGAGTGAATGTAGCCACTGGATACGCAGTCATTTTGGTGTCACCCCTCCAATGGTGTCACCCAGGTGCAGGCCGCACCCCCTACACCCCCTTGTGACACCACTGATACAATCAATGCTTACCTGAAAAAAATCCCTTTTATGTAGTGAGTGCTGCCTTCTGTCTGCCCATCACTTTCACCAACTTCCTGGATTCCCAGTGTGCTTTGTGTCTCTTTCCCTGCTGCTTGATGTGATGCAATCTCCATTTCTCAAGACTACATTGTTCAGATGATATGTTGTAGTTCAGAAGGCAGGCTCTATGTGAGTGATAACACATGGAAGTGACATTGTGTCAGTGCATTGATGAAGTGCATCCTATGATGAGCATCTTCAATAAGCAAGTTTACAGACTTCTAGATATGGATACTAGGAGTGGGATAGAACTTATAGAAATGTATTATTGAAATACTGATTTATTTGTATTTTTTGACCATAGATACCCTTTATGAAATACACATCAACCACAATGGTAGTAACGGTTATGTGAACTCCTTTTTCTTTATTTGACATGCTTTTTATTAAAGGCCAACCATGTTACAGTCACATTGAACAGTCCGTGTACAATCCTTCTTAGATTCATGAGAAATATGTAATGGGCCTACCTGAAACAACATATTCATTTTACATCCCATTAGGCAGACCTTTGCGTTACATAATTGCTGGTGGATCTAAAGGGATAGCGTTGTTGTAACATATACCGTAGACCTGCATTCGGTCGAACCTTCAAATCAACAAAAATCAGTTGTGCACTGGCCCAAGGGAGGGGGGGTCATATGCCCGGTCACTCCCTCCCCTTCTCTGATAGGCTGCATGCCTGAATTAGGGTTTTGCATGAATATTAAGAGGGAACTCCACATTTTTTTAATTTGGTGCTGGGTGCCCTTTTAATATACATATTAGAAAGGCGGGTGGATTGGGCATAATTTTTTTTTTTTTTTTCTATAACATTTTGTAAAATAAAAAAATCTATTTTTTTTTTTTTTTTAAAATAGGCGTCCCAGTAACTGAAAGCAGCTACACACGGCTCATCCCTAGTTAGATGGACAAGGGTTCAATTATGGTTTTCTTATTTCTGATAAGCCCAAATATTGGCTGCTGCTCTATAAATTCTGATTCATTTGTAAAGCCCCAAAGTACCAGCATTTTATTTTACACTTACATGTAGAAACGGAAATAATATCGGTGATAAATACACCAAGATACAGACTGCAGTGATTCCAAGTTCCAGACTGCCTGGAAAACAAGAAAAGTGTGTATATGAATATGATAAAAACAATAACAATGTTAAGTAGAACAAAGTTCAGAAAGTAAATCATCATCATCAGCGGACTGGGCGATGGACTCTGCAGCAGAGAAATGTGTACAGTCCAAGGACAGGAGATCTGTCATCAGATTACGGAACAGAATCCTCTCAGCCAATCACAGAGTTCAGACGGGAACTCAGTGTGTGCTAGTATCCAATCAGCGGTAAGCTTCCTCTGACTGTGTAAAGGGGAGGGGTGTAGAACGAGGAAGTGTTCTGTATACAGATCATCCATCCAGGAGCCAAACCCACATATACATTGTATACACTGCAGGTACTACTGAGCTCTACATGGGGGGTGTCATGTATAGGGGGCACTGAGCTGTGCAGAGGGGGCTGTGTCATTATAGGGGGGCACTGAGCTGTACAGAGGGGACTGTGTCATGTATAGAGGGCACTGAGCTGTGCAGAGGGGACTGTGTCATGTATAGAGGACTCTGAGCTGTGCAGAGGGGGCTGTGTCATGTATAGAGAGCACTGAGCTGTGCAGAGGGGGCTGTGTCATTATAGGGGGGCACTGAGCTGTACAGAGGGGACTGTGTCATTTATAGGGGGGCACTGAGCTGTACAGAGGGGACTGTGTCATTTATAGGGGGGCACTGAGCTGTACAGAGGGGACTGTGTCATTTATAGGGGGGCACTGAGCTGTACAGAGGGGACTGTGTCATTTATAGGGGGGCACTGAGCTGTACAGAGGGGACTGTGTCATTTATAGGGGGGCACTGAGCTGTACAGAGGGGACTGTGTCATTTATAGGGGGGCACTGAGCTGTACAGAGGGGACTGTGTCATTTATAGGGGGGCACTGAGCTGTACAGAGGGGACTGTGTCATTTATAGGGGGGCACTGAGCTGTACAGAGGGGACTGTGTCATTTATAGGGGGGCACTGAGCTGTACAGAGGGGACTGTGTCATTTATAGGGGGGCACTGAGCTGTACAGAGGGGACTGTGTCATTTATAGGGGGGCACTGAGCTGTACAGAGGGGACTGTGTCATTTATAGGGGGGCACTGAGCTGTACAGAGGGGACTGTGTCATTTATAGGGGGGCACTGAGCTGTACAGAGGGGACTGTGTCATTTATAGGGGGGCACTGAGCTGTACAGAGGGGACTGTGTCATTTATAGGGGGGCACTGAGCTGTACAGAGGGGACTGTGTCATTTATAGGGGGGCACTGAGCTGTACAGAGGGGACTGTGTCATTTATAGGGGGGCACTGAGCTGTACAGAGGGGACTGTGTCATTTATAGGGGGGCACTGAGCTGTACAGAGGGGACTGTGTCATTTATAGGGGGGCACTGAGCTGTACAGAGGGGACTGTGTCATTTATAGGGGGGCACTGAGCTGTACAGAGGGGACTGTGTCATTTATAGGGGGGCACTGAGCTGTACAGAGGGGACTGTGTCATTTATAGGGGGGCACTGAGCTGTACAGAGGGGACTGTGTCATTTATAGGGGGGCACTGAGCTGTACAGAGGGGACTGTGTCATTTATAGGGGGGCACTGAGCTGTACAGAGGGGACTGTGTCATTTATAGGGGGGCACTGAGCTGTACAGAGGGGACTGTGTCATTTATAGGGGGGCACTGAGCTGTACAGAGGGGACTGTGTCATTTATAGGGGGGCACTGAGCTGTACAGAGGGGACTGTGTCATTTATAGGGGGGCACTGAGCTGTACAGAGGGGACTGTGTCATTTATAGGGGGGCACTGAGCTGTACAGAGGGGACTGTGTCATTTATAGGGGGGCACTGAGCTGTACAGAGGGGACTGTGTCATTTATAGGGGGGCACTGAGCTGTACAGAGGGGACTGTGTCATTTATAGGGGGGCACTGAGCTGTACAGAGGGGACTGTGTCATTTATAGGGGGGCACTGAGCTGTACAGAGGGGACTGTGTCATTTATAGGGGGGCACTGAGCTGTACAGAGGGGACTGTGTCATTTATAGGGGGGCACTGAGCTGTACAGAGGGGACTGTGTCATTTATAGGGGGGCACTGAGCTGTACAGAGGGGACTGTGTCATTTATAGGGGGGCACTGAGCTGTACAGAGGGGACTGTGTCATTTATAGGGGGGCACTGAGCTGTACAGAGGGGACTGTGTCATTTATAGGGGGGCACTGAGCTGTACAGAGGGGACTGTGTCATTTATAGGGGGGCACTGAGCTGTACAGAGGGGACTGTGTCATGTAAAGAGGGCACTGAGCTGTGCAGAGGGGACTGTGTCATGTATAGAGGACTCTGAGCTGTGCAGAGGGGGCTGTGTCATGTATAGGGGGCACTGAGCTGTGCAGAGGGGGCTGTGTCATGTAGAGAGGGCACTGAGCTGTGCAGTGGGGGCTGTGGCATGTATAGAGGGCACTGAGCTGTGCAGAGGGGACTGTGTCATGTATAGGGGGCACTGAGCTGTGCAGAGGGGACTGTCATGTATAGGGGGCACTGAGCACTGTGTTGTAAAAATAAAACCTGTGTAAAAAAATAGATATAAAATGCTATCATTATAATAATTTTGTCACACATATGGTCCATGGCCACGTTATGATAGGTGAATAAAGATACCGAACAACACTGCAAGTTCTTTTTTTAAATTTGTGGGACTGTACTTTCAAAGATGCTGCGACACAAACAAGTAATATGTGCTGATAGCTGCAGTATATCTGCATGAGAAAAGAAAAGCTGATTGAGAATGGGTTCCAGAGAATGGGTTCCCGAGATCTAAGTGAAAATCCTGGAGCTCTGGGTGAAATCCTTCGTGTTCTCAGCTTTTCCCTGGTTCCGTATAGGTGAATACTAAACTTGGAATAGTAAACTTGTAGCGTACAGAGGCTGCCATGGTAACCACAAGCCATCCAGAAACCTCAAAGCGAGAAAAGTATGCTAAAATTAGCATTTCCTGTTGCCCATAGCAGCTAATCAGCGTTCCCCCATCATTTCTTCAGCTTTGCTAGCACACACACACACATATATATATATATATAAGCATTTTCAGTTGACAGCCTTTCAACTGTTGCCCTTAGAAACTGATTGGTTTTTATGGCCAGCAGCGCAATTTTTACTTTGGTTTTATTTGTTGATTATTTGCAGACATTAGCCCTAGTCTCCAGGGTCTAGAGCTGGCAGGGAATGTGGTTGGGCTCTGACCCTTGTGTGTCCCAGTGTCATTGAAGCTTAGATTAGCCAAGTTTAGTTTAATACTATAATTGCATCAGTATTACATTATCAGCATTACAGTATTAAACAGAGGTACACTGCCATCTACAGCCTGCACTGGCCCCTGCAAGCTGAAAACATTGTAAACGTTTTTTTCTAAGAAGGTCTATTCACAAAGCTAGCGAAGGATCAGCTGTAGCTCCGGCTGATCCTTCGGCTAGCTTCGGCCGCTGGAGCCCTTCGGTTCAGTAGAACGGAAGGGCTGCTGTACGGTCTATTCACTATGCTTATGCCTCAGATCGATGCTTATGCTTCAGGTCGATTGAGCCAAAGTGAAACCCGAAGCGGGCCGAAAGCCTTGCAACTGACAACTGGGCAGAGCCGTGCTCTCACGGCTGGCTCTGCCCAGTTGCAATGATAGATCAGCGTCTCCAGGTTACCTGGGGATGTTGAACTGTCATTAAACAATGACAACTTGGCGGAGCCGGCCAGTTGTTGGTTTCGGGAACTCCATCAGCGTCTCCAGGTTACCTGGGGATGTTGAACTGTCATTAAACAATGACAACTTGGCGGAGCCGGCCAGTTGTTATTCATTGGCCGGGACCTGCTAGAAAACTCTAGCAGGTCCCGGCTAATAGGAAACAGTTGGGTGGAGTTAGCTGTCACCGCTAGCTCCGCCCAATAGTTTTTTTATTTTTTCAAAAACCGAGCAGAATAGTCGAGCCGGCATTCGGCTATTCACTCACTGCCGTGAATTCGCCGAGCGGCAGCGAGTAGCCTGACGGAAGTTCGGCTCAGCCGATCCAGATGTTGGATCGGCTGAGTCGAACTCCTTCTGCTTGAACCGAAGCAAGAAGATGATGTACGGCTGAAATCAGCTGTACAAGCCTGAAGTGAATAGTCGAACAGCTCGGCTCACTTCAGGTTGGTTATTCACTCGGCTGCCTTCGTCAGCTTTGTGCATAACCCTCTAAATGAAGCCTTCAGCTTGCCTGTGACCATTATGTCATAGCTGACAGTGATCATTTAGTTGTGGCTCACTCTGATTGGTTTCGGGAACCAAAGCCCTTTAAAATCTGCCAGCTTAGCTTAAGGCAGTGGTAGGCAAACTCCAGCCCTTCAGCTGTGGTGAATCTACAAATCCTAATATCTGCCTCTTGGAGTGCCTGTGGCTGTCAGTCTTGCAGTGCCTAATGGGATTTGTAGTTGCACCACAGCTGTAGGGTTTGCCTACCCCTAGGTTAAGTTATCTCTCACGGGTCCAGGTAGCCTAGCCCTAGAACATTGATAAGTTGGCAGGTAAAAAGGCAGTTTTGGCAGGTAAAATAAATATTTACAGTATTTCATCCATGTATTGAGCTGTTTGCCTAGAGTTCAGCTTTTATCATACTCTAGAGCTGACATCGCTCCATATAGCAACACTGGAACTGCAAGAAATAAAAGCCCCTGAACTAACAGATAGTGGTGACACCTGCTCCAAGCTTGCCAGCAGTAATGTCCAGTTTATTATTTTTATGCATCACATTTATTTACTTTATACTGTTGCAGGTTTTCATCTCATTTTCTTTTAACAAAAATCCATAGGTAAAGGAACAGCATACAAGTATCCTATCTATCTATCTATCTATCTATCTCTCCTCTCACCTAGTGTCTTTTTTCATGCAAAAAGGAAAATAAGACACTGTCTTATTTTCGGGGAAACACGGTAGATAGATATATATACACTGTGTTTCCCCGAAAATAAGACAGTCTTATATATTTTTTGGCTCAAAAAAACATGCTAGGTCTTGTTGTTTTTTTTTTTAATGTACAACAATACACACTTATTCAAAAAATATGGTGATCAGGGCAATCAGGGGTGGCTTACCTTTCCAAGAGCAAATTGCTAACTAATCGCTGGCCAGAAAGGGCGAAGCGCACTTTCACTATTGATTCCTCACGGGCGGGAGCGCATTTGGTATCACTCCGCCTGTGACAGGAGACGGCGCTGTAGAGGAAGCATCGGCTTATGCGGCTCTGCTCCCTCCGGTGCCGCCTCGCTTCCTCTAGCACTGGCTTCGTTGGCACCGCTGATTCTCTCCTGCCTCTCCCGCAGCTCTTCAGGATCCCCCTTATGCCACCAGTGGCCCTTATAATGGTCACAACTAAGTCTTATTTTCGGGGAAAGTCTTATATTTTAACAATTCCCAAAAATAGTACTAGGTTTTATTTTCAGGGAAACAGTGTGTGTATATGTATATATTTTTTTTATTTTTTACAGTACTGTCATGAGGGCTGCATGCAGTGCCTGGGTTCTCAGTTGAATCCTTTGGGCTAAGACAGAGCGGGGTATTCCGAATAATGAGTTGCTTTAGAATAGTAAGGAGAAATTATTATACGCAGTATTTTTTGCTTTACTGAAAAAAACAAAAAACTTGCCATAAATCATTCAAATGCCATCCTGTTAAATAAAAGTGCTTTTCATTCCTTTTGTCTTGTTACAATTCAACACTCTGTTATTCTCATGCAAAAAAATAAATAAATACATGTTATTTTTGTTTTAAAAGTCCCTCTTCAGTTTAAAAAGCTGAAATGGTAGGAGATTATAGACTAAATGTTTTGCTAAGAGAACGGAAAGTGAAAAATGTTATTAAAAACGAAAGAAATTAAAAAAAAAAAGATTGTATTTAGTTAGTATTATGCATGGTTAAATGGAAAGTCAGGCATAATGCTGCCTTCACCTCCTATTCACGGGTGTCTGCTTTACCTAGCAGGTTGCAAAGGAGACAGCCATGCGTGCTCTACAAACCACAGCAATTTGACAGGCAGCAGCCTATCACTCACCTTATCTCATTGCCCTAGGGATCCCACCCCTACATCCCGGAACTTGAGGGAAGCAGCACAGATCGTCTTGGAGCCGGCAATGGTGAACAGGGACCATAGGTAAGTGTTTGGAGGTGGGGCGCTGGAAAGGTACCTAGGCATTTATTTTCCTTAATGCAGAGAATGCAATAAGGTAAAAACCGCAGTGCCTTTAGTACTACTTTAACTACTTTAACACACTTGCACAGGACACAACCTGCTGCTTGGACTGTGAAGCACCAGGAGCATGCAAATGAGTGCTCATTATGTACTCTCTTTGTTATGGTAAGCTCAGAGTCCATGCTGGGTTTTACAGATCATTTTGGAGGATACCAGCCAGGACTTCGAGAAGACCTGCCAGTACCTCTAATGGTGCTCAGTCGAGCTCTGCCATTACTTCTAATGGCTCTAACAGAATCCCGGTCAGTATGGCTAATGATAGCCACAGTTTCCGGACCAGAACATCCAGAGTTCTCTGAGGTGAGGCTGGGTTTGTTGCCTCAGAGGGGTATTTTAAGCATCAGCTCTGCAAGGGGTTGGTGCTTTGTCTTCAATCCAGCTTCCTGCGTGTACAAAGAGCTTTAATACTACTATTGTGTTTTGTTTGCTGACCCGGGCCGTCTGACCATTCTCCTTTTGCTGTCCTCACTGATCTTCTGCCTGGACTCGACTTAGCTCTCTTCTCCTGCCTTATCTACTGACTACTCGTTGCTGACTTTGGACAACCCGACCACTCTCTGCTAGCTGCTTGCCTTGACCTCTGCCTGGATCTGACTACATTTTCGTTGGCTGCCGACCCGGGCGGTCCGACCATTTTCTGGATATCCCCTGTTGGAACCTCTTCCTTGTCCTCACCACATTTTGGACTACTGTCTCCTCATTGGAGCCCTCCTGTCCTTGTCCATCTTTTGGCAGGGCAATCCTGGGGGCCCGCGACTTGTTACCAGGAAGCAGCTAAACCCATTGCTATCTTTTGGCAGGGCAATCCTGGGGGCTGTGACCTAATACCAGCAAGCAGCTAAACCCATCTACACCATCTGGAGCTCTGATGAAAACTGGCTTGTGGTTTGACTCCGCGCTTCGGGTGAGCTTGTGTCATATGTCGGGGGTGTCACCATAACACTGTTTAGGAAATCCAAGTGTTATTTATGGTACTTGTCTATATTTTGGTACTTCCTTTGAAACAACCACCCTCGTCAATGTAAATTTGGGAATGGAAAAAGTATTTTCCACATAGCTAAGGCATCTCAGTGGAGTTTGTAAAGTAATCATTTAAAATTTGGTAAAATGCTCAATCATCAATGCAGGGCTCAACATTTCAAGTCCTGAGCTACTAGCCAGGCCTTAAGAGTTAAGGTGCCCTTACTCGCCACCAGTTGCCCCACCTAACCCCTACCCTGCCTCGGCCTTAACTCTGCCCCTAAACCCACCCTCTTAAATTATCTTATGAAATTACACTTTTAAATGTTAAAGGCAGAATAAAGTTACAAAAATAAATATTAACAACAACAATATTAACATAAAGCAATGTAAACATTGCTCCCCTCCACATCCCCACATATAAAATAATACCCTCACCCCTGTTCTCTGCCTCCCACATATAAAATAATATCCCACTGTTCTCTGCCCTCGTACATATAAAATAATACACTCTCTCCCCCCTGTTCTCTGCCCCCCACATATAAAACAATACACCCCCATTCTCTGCCCCCCCCACACACATGACAATCTACTCTCCCCCCCCTGTCACCACCCCCCTTCCCAGCCCACATAAAATAAAAGAAAGAGCCCCCTCACCTGCTTGCCGTTATGCCGGGAGGAGGCACGAATCTGATCCCTCGTGATTAAGTCAGGTACAGACCGGGACCGCATACCTGACTTATGATAGCAGCCACTCCTTGCTGTCCTGGCTCCGTTCCTTTCGGCCAGAGCTCTGCAGTTCTGAGCCCCGTTCGAAAGGATGGATTAGTAAGGTCTGCAGACCTTACTAATTCATCCAAGTCCAAGTCAGGTACGCGATCCGTGACCGCGTGCCTGACTGAATTTCCACTAGCCCTCTCTTTATTTCCACTCGCCAAATGCGAGCGGGCGAGTGAAAATTTTGAGCCCTGGTGTATAGCCACTATGAACAATTCTAAATGAGATTTTATGGGAGTATTAGTCTTTCAAATCTTCTTGGAGTTATTTCTGACATTTCCAAAGTCATCCATTCCATGCTTGAAGAGCATTTTATACTTTATCTTGGTGCTGCCTGCTTGCACTTTATTAAACAGACTTTGGAAACACTGGAAAATTGTGCCTAATTTATGCAATTAGGCTGATGTTTTTATGCACAAGGCATTTGATATAAGATTGAATTGGTGTCCACAAGATATGATGCATTTCCTACATAACAGACTGCTCTGATTTTGATAAAACAATCTGCTACTCTCATCCAAGATGGGATTTCAAATCTCCTGGCACTAAAGTATCCTCTGATCATTATCATGTCTCTCCCAATGTTGTGGTAGATTGCTTTGTAAGCGCCTCAATTTTTCCTAAATTATTTTTTTGTTGTAAATTATTTATTTAAAGACTTTTCAAACATTACAAACAGTACAAAGGATGTAAATCACAAAGAAAACAAGAACAGAGAACTGGGACACAAATCTTCCCTAAAACTGTATGGGAACCTAGGAGTCGTGTCCCTAAGAAAGTAATGTTGAGATAACTGGGGACATGTAATTTAAACAGGGGGTCATGACTCTGTTAATGAAATTGCAATTAGAGAAGATTGCAAACAGAATTAGAAGGAGCAGATAGGAGCCTAGAAAGATAAAGGCAAGATGGAAGAAATGGAAACAGAAAAAAAAGTCAAGGAAGAGAGAAGGAAGAGGGACACGGAAAAGGGGAGCCCTTTTTCCATCCAGGCCACGTCTAAACACAGCAAGGTTTCACATTCTTTTGAAAATGTGAATTTGTTCCAGTTAATCCAGGTGCTACTGAACTGCTCCTTGCGGTGTTGTAGAGACTGAGTAAAGTCTTCCATATCTTTAATTTCACTGACTTTTTGAAGCCAGAGCAAAATTGAGGGAGGCAAGTACCATTTCCGTGTCTATAATAAGTAGTACATTATTTGACCATGCTATATAATTTGTAAGGTTCCTCAGTCATAATTCCCTTAAAAAAGACACATCATCATTATGAATTTAGGTCAAAATAGTACTGTAAATAATAGTAAATGTGTATAGCCACATACATAAAATTTGGCAAAATAGTCAATAATGGATGTGTACAGTGATTCTTACAGAAACAATTGCCGCACAAACGAGTGGTATCACAAGCTGGATACTGTTTATTCCCAAAGTCAAAACATGCTGTAAACACACAGGCTCCTACAACTCTTAACATGTTTCGCCAAATGGCTTATTCATAGAGTTGGAGTTGTGTTTACAGCATGTTTTGACCTTGGGAATAAACAGTATCCAGCTTGTGATACCAGTCGTTTGTGCGGCAATTGTTTCTGTAAGAACCACTATACACATCCATTATTGACTATTTTGCCAAAGTTAATGTATGTGGCTATACACCTTTACGATGGACTATGTGGACCTACATTCATATTCATGATGTGTCTGTTTCAAGGGAATTATGTCTAAGGAACCAGCTTGTGATACCAGTCATTTGTGCGGCAATTGTTTCTGTGAGAACCAGTATCAAGCTCCAGGGTGCCCACTTTTTTTGCCTGCACCAACAAGAGGGATGGGGCTGTGTGACCCCAGGACAAGAAATATGAGCGGTGGCTGCTTTGTGAGTTTAATGAATGTGTATAGTCACTGTGATACAATGATTTCCAGGCTTTCCAGCTCTATGTTGTACCTTGTGCTATGCTATAAAATCTTTTATCTACAGTGCATTGGAAGAAGCCTAGGTGTAGCTGGTTTTTTTTCTTTTGTCTTCTGGATCTTGATATGGGACAAGATCCTTGCAACGTTGGGGCTTGTGAGTGGTACCTTTTTTCTCATTATGGTGGGTAAAAATGTGTCCCTTGGAATTGGGTGTTCCATAGCTTTTACTGACAAAAAATTCTAGATGGGGATTTTTTTTTATGAAGTAGGAACATGAATGAAGACATTTAGGCAAATTAATTAATTAAAATAAATACTGTATTTGATGTTTAAACTATTCTTGTTCTGCTACAGATGATATCTTCACTTTTAGTATAGAATGACCTTTATTCATGGTAGTTTCTTTTTGACAAGGAACAATTGCTGCATTATTAATTCTTAATCCTGCTTTACAATTTATTAGATTTTTTTTGTATAATACCAAATAATGCATTTATTATGCGGGAATGATAATGAGTGTTCCTACATGTGTCCTTAATGTCCAAATGTGGCTTAATACATACTGCAGGCAGGACTTAATAATTAGCCTTCCAAAAACCCTTAGGGCTCATTCACAGCACATCAGTCGAGCTGCCTTGACCTGCACACATCAGTGCAAGCTTGACACCAGAGCACATAGAAAACAATTGCTTTCTCTGTGCCCTGTTCACCCTATAATGCTGTGTTGGGGTGGTTGCATAAAAATGCATTTTTCCCTCAATGCACGAAAGCAACATTATGTGACATTTCAATAAAGTAAAAAAAAAAAGAACAAAATGTAGAGTGCTGTGTGTTTTAACAATATAAAGCGCCACTGCTTACCATCCCAACACAATGCACATCAGCCCAAACCCGATTTAGCATGGGGGCTGGTGTGAATGAGCCCTAAAATGCAAATATTTGTTTTTAAAGAAGCAAAGACATCTTATGCTTTTCCTATCGGCTTCCTTTGTGTAATGTTACCTTATCCGATGCACCTCACGAGATGCAATATGAAAATGAAGACATCAATTTCACACTTTTATACTTCAAAATGAAACGGCCTTCAATAAACTTTTTTTTTTTTGTATTTTTCTCTTTAATAGTGACGTGATGGCTTTAGCTGGCATTAAGGTGTTGGAGTTGGCAGGACTGGCCCCTGCGCCCTTCTGTGGAATGATACTCGCTGATTTTGGGGCCAAAGTGATCCGGGTGGATAGAGCCAAAAGTGCGGTTGCAAGTGACACTATGGCACGTGGTAAAAGGTCTATAGCGTTGGATCTCAAGAGCCCGGGAGGAGTCAGTGTGCTGAAGAAGTTGTGTAAACAGTCAGATGTCCTTATTGAGCCATTCCGCCATGGTACGTGATCATCACATATCATTGAGCTAATAATGTCCAGGTTATAAATATTGATGTGTGCTCTGTGTGCATGATAATGACACACGATCGCATGAGCTATCAAACTTAGCCATACAAGCAAGCAAGCCAACTTTTTTTTGGTATAAATGGTTGCGAATGAATAATAGGCATCCCAGTCATTGGAATTAGGTGGCCAAGCGCATTCATAAAATGCCAACCAAAACTTTTTGTTGTGTTTTTAGATAGCATGGGGAAGAATTGGATTCTCTGTAAGATTTGTATTTCTGTCTTTGTCAGTATTGGGGAGGATTTCCCTCACTCCCTGTCCTATGTCAACATCCTATTAAACACCACTGCTGATGACACAAGGTGCCAACTTAATGTCAACCAGTTGAGTACAGTCTCAGTCTAGGATCCACATGAACATGATTGAGAGACTATCGCATATAGTTTATGGTGCCTGTAACTTCTTTGACATATTTATGTACTTTTTTTTGTTTGTTCAAAAATGTTATTTATTCAAGTTTTTCAAGGGTTGTAAGACACTAAAAACATTGTAACTAGAAGGTGTTTGAAAAACTCATTTGCAATACAACAAAGGGAAGGTCGCACTTTAGGAATTTGTGAAACCAGAAAAAACAGCATGGCCACAATTTTTAAAACAAGATGGCGGCATCATGAGTTAGAATTATATTAGAGGTCAAGTTCTAATATCTTTGTATGCTGAGTAGTGGGTGTGATATGGAGGTCCTGGGTATGAGATAAAAGATGAGGTAAAGTGAGGATAAGAGGAAAGGAACTGGAGAGGGTATAGCAAAGCAGAAAGAGGGGAATGTAGTATGATGGGGAATCTTGTTTGAAAATAGTCGTTGTCAGAACATTCATTTGATTTTCTGATAGTTAATGAGGTCAAATCAATGATCATTTTTGACCGTAGTGACTAAAAAAAAAATCAAAGAGCCAAGATGATACATTTTTAAAATTCTAACAGTGGATGTGGTTCAGGAAACGCCATTAATTTCCAAAATCCAATTTTAAAACCAAATGAAATTTAACCAGTTGACATCCGGGGTGTTAAACCCCCTTCCTATCCAGGCCATTTTTCAGTAGTGTTTGGTGTCTCTTTACCCGACGTGACCCAAAACAGCAAGGAGCTGATCTCCCTCCCTCCTCCTCTTGACGCCCTCCCGAGCCGGTCCCGTGCCGCAGACGGGCTATCAGATCCCGGGATTAAAGGTGAGGGGTCAGGAGAGGGGAGTGGTGGCACTCGCGAACGGGGGGGCTCCGAAAATCACGCCATACAAGCGATCGGCGGCTATAGAGCCGCCGATCGGTTGTATGTAAAACAGCCGTTAACGGTTGTAGAAACGAGCGGGTCTTTCTTGCCCGTGCGCGCGCGCTAGGGGGCATGCGCGAGCAGGAGAAAAATGCCGTCTGGACACGGCAACCCGCTGATGCGAGTCTGCCGTCCGTCCGTTTTTTCTTAACGGGCGGACGGCAAGAGGTTAAAGGACATTCATCAAATCATAGACCTCACACTGTGATTCTGTTCCCAGGCTCCTGTTTCTGTGACCTTGTCCCTGATTCCAACTTCCAAATTCTGTGAATGACTGACTTAATTTTCCATTGACTACATTTCCAATCTGCCACTTGCCCTGACCTTCTGCATGTTTCTGATCATGATTCTTGTCTGCTGCCTGCCCTGACCTCTTGCTTGCCTTTGACCACACTCTCGCCTCTTGGTTTTGTACTCCTAGGTTCTGCCAGCTGTAAACTGTTGCAGAGGGTATCCGAGGATTGCAGTGTGTTCTTTACAATTTCATTACTTTTAATTTTTAATGCTTTTGAAATGTCTTTTCTTTGCTATGTCCTCTTGTGTCACGGAGACCCTGCATCTCCATCTGGTTAGTACAGCTGCTGGCATTAACCTCACCGGATTGTAACCGCCATCCATGCATAATATAGCACAATGCTTGTTTTTTTGTTACATTAAAGAACCTAAACAGTTCCCCTAACCAAATCCCACAGCAGTTTCGGAGAAGTGGCAACCCTCTCTGTGGGAAAACATGTTTTAACTAAATGCATTTGTTCAAACATAATCAATGTACAAAGTACAACATAAAGATACGTGGAAAGGTTCAGATAAAATCAGCTTCTCTCTTCAGTTTGTTCAGTTAAGATTTGAAAATGAAAGAGAGAAGCCGATTGGTTGCTGTTAAAACCATAAAACCACATATATTGAAATATGTATGTGTGAACCTTATATGATGATTGATTTTCTATATTTTAATCTATCCAAGTTTGGAGATTCAGTTTTTACTATACTGCTGATTTTTGAGTTTACAATTGGTAATCAATCAGTAAGCCTGACAGGCAGACCTAAGTATAGTTGAAACAGTTGTTGGGAATGTTCAAAGAACACTATGATGCCCAAAATGGGATACAAGGAGAACACATGACTCAGCTACTAGAGTATGGCACTCCCTTATGCTAATCAGAAATACTTTTAAGGTAAACATCACATAGGTTATTTTAAAGTAAAAGCATGGATAAAAGGATGAGGGATGACCCTTCAAGTGACACACACTCACTCACACTACAGACACACACGCACAGCATCTCACAGACACACCCACACTCACATTGAATAGACAGACACCTGTTAGGACTATTTTTACTTACTACCTAAAGCCACGTTTCTTATAGATTTCTGCTGTATCGTAATCATCAAGCATTTTATAGACTCATTCTGTAAGATATACCATATCCTGTAATATTTTGTAACTTTAAATTAAACATATTCTGAACTTTATGCAACAACGGAAAACAATCATCTATTATTAAACTTTTCCACCCTATGCTTCGAGAAAAGGAATATGACATAAAAAATCATATTTCGTGTCATTTTCTTACATTAATGGCGAGTCAGCCACTCCGCAGTTTCCGTAATTACATTGGTGAGTCAGCCACGAGTCTCAGCCCGATTCGAGTTTTTCCACATTTTCCAAGTTTTTTCTCCTCACCTTGATGAGAGGGAATGATGGACAATTTGCAAAAATCAGCAAATTATGAGATCAAGCTTCAGGTGAAAAAACTTCATACGGAACCATCGAAAAAGAACCTATACGAAGCAAGGAAAGGAATTCACGTGCAAAGACCATATGCTCCAGATTTTGCCTGTTCCAGTTTTGATAAATTCCCCTCAGTGTATCTTAAACAATGTCTGTCTTTTTTAAAATCCTTTTTTGCATCTCAGTGCTGCTCATCTGCTGCAGCCTCTTTCAGGTATTTCATCTCTACATGCACACGCTCCAGCTTTGGCTGCACATCATTGCTCTGGACCAGCTTACTGATAGTAATAGACTGGGAGACAGTTGTCACCCTATAACAGGAAATGCCTGAACAAGGACCACCTTGACCGGATCACCAGGAATTATTTTAATAAAAAGCTGCAGATCTGTAAAGATTGGAAACGACTTTTACAGTCACATTAACATTAAAGGAGAACTATGGGGTCAGTGTTTTTCCCCTTAGTTCTCCTTAGGGTAACGGGAGGACACAATCTAGCGTCCTCCCGTTACCTTAAGCTCAGTATACCGCGAGCTTAGGGTATACTGGCGGTATACTGAGACGCCGCAGCCGGAGCGGATCCCGGCGTAGATGACGGGATCCGCCCAGCTGCGTGAGTGACAGCTGGCTCTGCCTATCTAGAGGCAGAGCCAGCTGTACCCGCCCCCTCCCCAGTCCGTTCAGCCAGTCAACGCTGGCAGATCGGAGCGGGGAGAGGGGAATCCAGCCCTCCCCCTGTCACGGCAGAGAGCCGTGACAGGATCGAGAGGTGAGCGAACCTGGTATGTGTTCGCTCACCTCCCGATCTACTGAGCCGACCTGTGACAGTCTCATTGTCACAGGTCGGCTAGAACTATGAGATGAGTGGAAATCACTCATCTCATAGTTCTCCTTTTAAAGCTTAAAACAGAACTCAAGGGAAACAAATTCTAGGTTCAAATTGTCTGGGTTCAAAAATAACAAAGTTATACTCACCCGATCCCCGGAGATGGCGGGCTCTTAGACTGGTCTCTGGAGCCTCTCTCCACTGAGATGATGTGCATGGTCACATGTCCTAGTCGCATGTCCTAGAGTTCCAGGAAGTAAAGTGAGATGGATTAATCTGCCCTTAGTAAAAATGACCACTGTGAGAAGAATGTGGAGGACAAGAACAATAAGGAATGCAAAGAATACAAAGCCGGCAATTATCTAGGAGTATGTGTTTGTAGATTGTCATTACTAAACATTTCTAAAGGTGACTTTGTTGTCATTTCAAATATATCGGTAGAGTTCTTCTTTAGGTAAAACTAGCACGCAGTAAAGCTACAGGTAAATGTAGGTAAACCGGCCGTATCGGGCAGTTTCCGGAAAGGACAGGTGCTATGTGTGATTAGTATGCAGCTCCTGTCCTTCTCTATGGGAATACACAGCCGTACACTCTGCACGTCCGTGTGGGTGCGGGTGTCCGTACTCGTACGCTGACAGGATAAATCCTGTCTGCGTCCGAGCCGGGGCACCCGCATTTGGGGGGAGCGTAGGGCGGCCTATAGAGAAGGACAGGGGCTGCGTACTAATCACACGTAGCACCTGTCCTTCCCGGGAGCTGCTCGATACGGCCGTGCACGCAGCCTGGAGCTGTAAGTGCCGGACGTTTCTTGTGAGAATGGGGCCTCATATGCATTATAAAGTTAATTATTATATGGTGTTTGTAAGAATAATCTGAAACTTTCCGGTGCAGATATTATTTTGTAATAAATCCATCTGTGGTCTTATGCACAGGCGTGATGGAAAGTCTGGGGCTCGGTCCAGATGTCATACTTAAAGAAAATCCACAGCTCATTTATGCACGGTTGACTGGATATGGGCAATCTGGAACGTATGCCAAGGCAGCAGGTCACGATATTAACTACGTCTCTCTCTCAGGTATACACCAAAAAAACTGATACCATTTACAGTTTTGACTGTTTTATTTGATTTTTTGTGAAATAGGTTTACAAGTTTATAAATTGTTGTTTTATATGTTTTTGTAAATTATTTGTATTGAGCTTATTGTGCAAATAAACATTTAAAGTGAACCTGAACTCAAAAAGGGAAGACAAATGGTAGTGTACTTGCTGTGCCTAGGTTCTCTTGTTCTGCAGATGCAGTGTGAGATCATCTAAGGCACTGCCTGCTAATCTCACTGTAAATGAAGTGAGATTTGCTGATGTCACTACCGTGGTGCTCACAGTTCTTGCTGGAAAGGAATCTGTACCTGAGGACCTGCAGTGCAAAGATATCTTTGCTTTTGCCTTTATCCTTTCTGGGGATCAGTACTGGTGAGTAGATCACTGCTTGCTTTTTTTGAGCACAGGTTGCACAGTTCAGTAAAATATTGTATGTTGTTTTACATATTTCTGCATAAATTTAACATAAATATTTCTGAATTATTTTTCATTCCACTTGTCCTTTAGAGACTATTTAGCAGTCTGTTGTACATGACCTTTTGTTTACAGAGATCAGTTGATCAAACTGCATTTTGCACACAGTATGGAATGACACATCGCAGCCACTCATCCCTAATCGAACAGCTCTGTCTGACATCCCATGGTGTACGTACAGATCCGTATTGGGCTGTTCCCGGGAAGGACAGGTGCTGCGTGTGATTGCCTGTTCTTCTCTATGGGAGTACGCGGCCGTGCGCTCACCCGAACTGCAGGTCCATGCGGGTGTCCGTACTCGTACATAGACAGGACGGACACCCGCATGGACGTGCAGTTCGGATGAGCGTACGGTGGCGTACGGCCGGGTACTCCCATAGAGAAAACAGGCTGCTGCGTGCACTCAAACACAGCACCTGTCTTTCCCGGGAGCGGCCCGATATGGTCATGCACGCCATACGGATCTGTACGGGCCGGCTGTTAGTCGTGTGAATGAGGACTTAAAGGAGAACTATGGGGTCAGTGTTTTTCCCCATAGTTTTGCTTAGGGTAACGGGAGGACACAAACTAGCGTCCTCCCGTTACCCTAAGCTCAGTATACTGCGACGTCGGGATCCGCCTAGCTGCATGAGTGACAGCTGGCTCTGCCTATCTAGAGGCAGAGCCAGCTGTACCCGCCCCCTCCCCCGTTCGTTCTGCCAGTCAGCGCTGGCAGATCGGAGCGGGGAGAGGGGAATCCAGCCCCTCCCCCTGTCACGGCAGAGAGCCGTGACAGGATCGAGAGGTGAGCAAACCCGGTATGTGTTCGCTCACCTCCCGATCTACTGAGCCGACCTGTGACAGTCTCATTGTCACAGGTCGGCTAGAACTATGAGGTGAGTGGAAATCACTCATCTCATAGTTCTCCTTTAAGTGCTTGTTAAGCTGTGTTGATCTGCTTTGGTCATCAAGGCCCCATGCAAATACTATTGTTGTCTGCGGGCCCAGTATACTCCAAAGCATTGCACTGGTGAGCACCGGGGTAAAATGTAGACAAACTGTGTTTTGTTTGTGTTTTTAGGCTCTAGGGCTGCAGCTAACGATTATTTTCATAATCGATTAGTTGCCCGGTTATTTCCATAATCGATTGAGAGAGAGAGAGACTCTTAATGCAACCAATTGATTAGTTAAAAAAAATAATCAGGCGACAAATCAATTATGAAAATAATTGTTAGCTGCAGCCCTAGTTATGATTATATGCACCAACAATATTACACCTGCTGAGACTTTTCATATTTATTTTTGCCAAGGTGCATTAAACCTATCTCTAAGCAAAGCAATGTGACACGCTAAATAAATTAATAAAGGTGAAAAGACTTGAGAATGCCATGGAACCTGCCCATGTGTATAGTAAGAAAAGTAGATAAAATGTCAAATAACAGTGTACAATGTGTGTGCATGCTTAATAGAGCATGGGGAAATTTGTATTACCATTATTATATGAACTCATGCATTATGCATTCTAATGGATTGACTTAGAAAAATCTATACTAACCACACATTTTGCAAAGATTAAAAGTCTTTTATGCTTACTGTAACAGAATGTATAGAAGCGTATAGAGCGTAGCAATTGAACATTTGTGCTGTAAAGGAAGTGCCTACTTTCACTAACTTTTTATATAGCTAGTCCTTGACTTATGAAAGGGCTACATTTATTAACTCTTTTTATGTAAATTGCGATTTAATTGTAAGTGCAGCTCTGCATCTTTGCGTCTGCCATCAGATTGGTATCTGCAAGTCTAATTTAACTATTCCTACAAGGAGTTCAGACGTCCTTTGGACTGCTGGACCTGGGGAGTAGGTAGGTAGTTTATTGAAGGAGAAGGGGAATACATCCTATACATTTAACATCAGTGGCTAGCTTTCTTGCATTGCAGCTCACCATCCTGTTTGTACCCCAGCTTGGCATATGTGACTGTCTTCTTGGAGTTTGTATGTCCTCCGAATGTCTGTGTGGGATTTCTCCCACAATCTCAAAAGCATAATGGTAGGTTCATTGACTGACTCCCTCCCACACTGGCCCTAGCGTATCTGGAGACAATTGATTGGGAGCTCCTTTAGAGCATTGATGGGAATGGTTCTGTGTACTATTTAAAGTGATGTGTAATATGCCAGTGCAATGCAAATTTGGGATATAAATACATTTTTGAATCCGTGTTACTTAGGTGTTATGTAAACGGGAGTGCTTGCATTTGTTTAAAGCTTATAATTTTGAGAAACCTTGTCATCTAGCTCTCTGTAGAGCATAGGATATTGTCCACTCCAAGTTATATCTACTGGTGTTCTACCAGTGTCATCAGGTTCAGGTTGCTTGACACTGTCCATCTTGCAGACTCGTACAGCGATAAAGCCCTTCCGGTGTTGTGATGTCAGTGCAAAGCAATGAATGTAGTTGTGGAAGAAATCAGTGTGGAGATCTCACATATGGTTAGGCTGCAGGGTACCACACATGTGGTGTGTGCAACCCTATGAATACTTATATGGAGAATGCATTTGTCTCCATGCAGGTCCCGGGTGAGAGGTTTTAGCACTCAATTGCTCTGGGTTGGCCCAAATCCAGTTCAGCTGTGTAAAACTCCAAAATCGTGGAACAGATTAGTGGTGAAAAAAAATCATATAAATGCGTTTTATATGGTATCTAAAAAAAAAATCAATCAACAAAATCGATGACCTCCTGAGACATTCTTTCCTGTGACCTGGGATCCTCTGCAACCTGATGGGCCGTTTTTTCCGCTAATCAGGTTTAGATCAATTCAGAGACACAGCTTTTGTTTTTATTTCAAAAATATATTTTCCAGGACTTTGATATTATTCTTCACTAGGATCCAGGAGGCATAAGCCATAGCACAGCAGAGGTATCTTTTAAAGGAAGATCTGCTCACCAGTGTCACTTTTTAGAAGTTGAGAGGAGATGGAACACACTAATATATTTCAGCCAAACTGAGTTTTCAGTTTTGAAAGGAATGATCCTTTGATAATATTGCAATATTACTGAAACTGACATGTTACTTTTTGTTTTTTTTATGTGTGTAAAATGCTTTCTCATTTCCTTTTAGGTATGTTGTCGAAACTAGGAAAGAAGCAAGAGGCACCAACCTTCCCCCTCAATCTCCTGGCAGACTTTGCAGGCGGTAGCTACATATGTGCACTGGGCATTGTCCTGTCTCTCTTCGAACGCAGTAGATCAGGACAAGGACAAGTCATTGATTCAAGTATGGTAAGTATTCTTTCTTCTAACTCTAGGCTACGAATTAAGTACTCATATTAATGTAGTCTAAAGCTGACCATACACGGCCAAAATTTTAACCTTGGTTGGCCCTGTCGTCACCATCTAGCTCCACAAATGCAATTTCAAAATCAAAGCCAAAAAGTCCAAATCACGTGCATTCGCTGCTCGAGTGTTCAGATAGCCACGTGTTTTGTGGTTGTCTGTATATAATAGCTGGGAGATTGACTGTATCACGTGTGTGGCTGGGTTACAACTTTTAGGGCCGGTGCACACCTATGCAACACCCCACTGCGTGGCAATCGTGCGCAATTACGTGCGGATTGCCGCGTGGTCAGGAGACGTATAGGTGTGCTCCGATCGCGCTGTGGGCGCCATTATTTTTCAATGGCACCCCAGTCGCGCCGGGCAGATCGCGTGGTTTCCTGATGAGATTCCGCCTGTGCTTCTGAACATGATCGTGGCTAAAACAGCCACGTGTCATGTATCGCAGAATAAAGGTACTTGTACCTATGCGATTTATCGCGTGGTTTGAGTCGTGCGTTATCGCACAAAACACAGATTCACATTGAAGTCAATAAAGGCTGCTCACACCTTTGCGGTTTGACGCACGACCGAAAAGGTGCAGGAGCTATTTGCAGGCGGTTGTCGCGCAGTTTGGGTCCCAGAGACATCACTATGCATTAAAAAAATGCGCTACAAACGCGCAGTTTACAATGAACAGTCGCGCGAAGGAAAATACAAATGTGTGCATACAAATTTAACACTGATCTGTATATATCCTAGTTATGTTGGGAAGTATTTTTATTGTCTGTGAATCCTAAAGCTTTGCAGTTGAAATAGCTTGTCATTTCCCCTATGTACAGGGCTGGGATTTGTGTGACCACTGTGTGTAAAGGCCCCTGTGGCCCCCTGCACATGAATGTAAAGATGTACAGACATAGGAATGACATTTTCAGAAAAACTCAGTAGTCTATCTTGTGTTGTGTTCCATCCATCCATCCTTTCTCCGCCCATCTAAATTAGAGGGTTAGTTTTTATTGTGGTCAGTGTATAGCTTAGAAATTTCTACTCCCTTCCTGTTCTGTGATACATTGTCATCCACATTTCTCCAAAGAGGCCACACACAGCAATGCAATATGTCCGAGGTTTTAACCCTTTCCCAGCATGACCATGATCCACTATTTTGGCTCATGGTCATTCTGTGTCCAGCCCCTTGCTACCCCTATTGCTTTTCTTGTTTTCCAGATGGCCCATAAGTCTGACTGCCATTTATTGTTGCAAATAGAGAGACGAGTAGCATTGGAAGATTCAGATTGCTACATTTAAAAAGGCCAATGGTACACTTAAACTTTGAAGCAAACCTGTTGTCAATTTCCAAATAAACCTGTTGCCTTTAAAGAATACTGTTAATATCTCTCCTAATACCGACACCCAGTGGCGTAACAAGAACCTTCAGGGCCCCGGTGCAAAAAACCATGAAGGCCCCCCCCAGACCTCCACCACCATGGCACCGCATGGTTAACAGGAAGGCTGCCGAGGTCCCCAGCAAGCGCAGGACCTCAGGCAGCCGTTTCAGTTTAAAACTTTAGTGCTGATGAGATGACAAGGGAGCATGAAGCCAGCTTCCCGGCCAATCAGAAAGCAGGGCGTCGCGTCATTACACGACGCCCGGCTTCCTGATTGGCCGGCCAGACGGCTCCGGCTGGGTACTGGAGGAAGGCCGAGTTCTCGCTGGAGAGGCCCCGGGGGTGACAGTCTGCACATACTAAGGTAAGGTAACCTTACCTCACGAGGCCAGCTGTAATGACGCGCTGCCCGGCTTCCTGATACCGGATGTACATAGCTGACTTTTATTATAATGTATTGATGTGGGCCCCCCCCCCCCCCCTCCCCCCCCCCCCCCCCAACAGGCGGAACGCCAGGGTCCGGTCGCAATTGCGACCGCTGCGACCCTGGTAGTGCCAACACCACTAAACGCCACTCTGTTGATGAGGAATCATTCCCCATAATCTTCTGGGAAACTGACTCTTTTAGGAGTGGCAACCTCTTTTGTCCCCTGCAGCGCCCACTGGTTCCTCCTACCGAACTTCACGTCACTTCTATGTCCCATAGATATACGAAAGTCAGCAAGAGGAAACACTGACAGGGTGAAGAGTTTGAGGAAGTTGTCAGAAGTGAACAATCTAAGACAAGATGGCTGAACTTGAAAGTGAACTGAATTGGAGAATTTTGCCAAATCCGCTATTTCAGCCTAGATTGTTCACTTCTCCGGCCTTCTCCAAACTCTTTACCCTTTTGTGAATAACCCTGTGAGTGTTGCGGGGAACAATTCTTCAGCAATGGAGAAGCATTCGGCAGTGCAGGCAGCAGGACCTGTAAGTATTTACAGTCTTCTTTTCAGGTAACTGGTTTATTTTGATATTGATATTGTGCACAAGGTCACTTTAAACCCCAGCATTGACCCTAAGCTGACTCTTGGCGCAATACGCAGCATGGACCTACCTTTTTAAACACCAGAACTTCTGCCCTTGGACAGGACTAAGTTGAAATGACTGCCAGGTCCACTTTACTTCAAAAGTTTTATTGTTTTCATCAAAACATACACAAAACATACACTAATAAAAATAATCCCAAATCATTTTCATGGTGGCTGGACAAGGGATTATATAGAATTGGTCAATACTTCAAGATGGGGAAACCTCTGACTTTGAAATATTGCAGGGAGCACTTGGGCATGCCCCTGTCAGAGTTGTTTTGGTACTATCAGATTACCCACTTTTTGGGTACTATATTAGTATGGAGCGACTCTGGCAGTCGCCTTAGTCCTTATGAACAATGGTGCCTTCAGTCTACAAATCAGAGAGGGGCTATTTCCCTTCTCTATTCCATGCTGATAGAATCCTCCCCTAAACAGTCATACATGTTGTTATGGGAACAGGATATGAATGCGGTGGTTTCTGAGGAGGTATTGAGTCGTTGTTCTAGGGTAACAACTAGGGGTCTGCTAAACGTGTCATTGGTGGAGGCTACCACCTGGAGAAGGTCTTCTCCAGGTGGTACCTGTTGCCCTCCAGAATTGCCCGCATGTACCCGGGAGCACCATCTTTATGTTTCCGGGAGTGTGGACTCGAGGGCACCATGTACCACATATGGTGGTCATGCCCTCCTATCCGTGGATTTTGGAGAAAAATCTTTAACTTAATATTTAAGGTTACGGGTGTACGGGTCCCTAGGGACCCTGGGTGTGTCCTGCTTAATGACACTGTTCCTGGAACCTCTAGACATTGCAAGAGACTGATAGCTTTTATGTTGCTGGCAGCTAAAATAGCTATTGCCAAGGCCTGGGAGACATCCAAGGTGTCCTTAAGACAGGTAAGGATTAAACTGTCCTGGATTATGACTCATGAAAAGCTAGAGAGTATTCTCCTGGATAAAGTGGCACAGTTTGAACTTACCTGGGATCCATGGATGGCTTACATAAGATCGATACCAACATTAGAGGGGAAAATGGGGTGGGGTTTCCAGCCCAATCTGACCAAATAGCTGGATGTCATGGAACGCTAAAGTGATCTATAGGCATTAGTGGATGTCGGAGTGGGAATGGGAACTCAGACGGGTTGGAGTAATTATGTATACCTACAGATGTTATGTTGTCTTGTTGAATTGTGTAAAGGCATAGTCCTTTGCTTTATGTTTGCTGTCTGTCTTGTTGGTCCTTTAGGTACCCTGCCCTTGCTAAAGTAATACCTTAAGTGAAGCATACTAGGGAATAGTTAGATATCAACATAGACATCCATAAGATGTCCTTCTCACTATGAACTATTTCCACGATTTAGCAATAAAAAGCAGCTAGTAGTGAATCATATTGTTTTAGGATTGGATACTTTCTAATAGGAGAATAAGAAACTGGCCGGGCAGGAAGTACAATGTAATCTTTATGGATATTGTCTTACTGTATTGTGTAATGTTGCCAGGTTCACTTTAAACTGATGTTTAAGAATGCACTTTTAAAAAGTTGTAGTGATTTTCTAAGAACTTCAAAAATAATGGCTAAAAAATATTTTTTTTTAAAAAAATAAAAGGAGAGTCTAATTATCTGGTGTCGTTGCATATAAGCGAGGCAGAGGATCATAGAAGAGCTGGATTCTTAGATCCATCTTCCAGTGCAGTCCAGATCATTTGCACACTGTTGCCTGAGCTGGAACAAGTACACAGAAGTACACAGGCAGTTTTGTGGCCTAATAATCCTTTCTATTTATTTAGTTCTCATTAGTACATTTATAAAGATAGATTTGCTTTTAATCAGCCTTCCAATTTTCCACTTCAAAAGTTTTATATAAGAAAGTATTTAATGCTGCAGTTTTTCTAGGATTAATTTTTTCATACATTTACTGTGAAAGCCCTTCAGGCAGATTTAAGTAGGAAATATGTGGTAAATTCAGAGCACCTAGTACAATGTTGGCTTAGAAAAGAAATATAAATTATTATCTGTATAAAACCAAAATGATTTAGCTGTGAAAAAATATTTTGCTAAAAAAAAATCCCTTTTGGAAACTTACAGGGTTATTCACAAAATGGTGAAGAGTTTGGAGAAGGCAGGAGAAGTGAACAATCTAGGACAACAGAGCTGATTTAGAAACATTCTCTAATTCAGCTCACTTTCCAGTTCAGCTATGTTGTCCTAGATTGTTCGTTTCTCCTGCCTTCTCCAAACTCTTCTCCCTTTTGTGAATAGGCATGTTAGACTTTCTCAGTGCTTCCAGAAATCATCTTTTTATAAAATGTTCATCACAAGGACTCTCAGTAAGATCTCTTCTATCAATGTCTAACAATAAGCTGTTGACCTTTGCAGCTGTCTCGACAAGCTTCCTATTCATGAAGTTTGAATTATTTACTTTTATGCAGATGCGTTCTTATGTAATACGCATTCTTTAAAATCTTTCACCCCTAGATTGGGGCAACTCTCTGGATCGACTGCTTTGTGAACCTAATCCCCCCAAGCATGCTATCTCTAGGGCCTATAGGTGCTATATAGTAGAATTGCATTATGTAAATTAGGGATGTTCAGATACCAAGCACCGTACTGGTAACAAGTACAAGTACAGATACTTTTCCAGCTCCAAGACTAGACCGAGAAAAATTCTAAAGTTAGGAGGCAGCTGTCATTTGTAAGGAGTATACGGAGCTCCTGGGATTTGTACATCTCTGTTTTATTGTATGATCTTTTTAAAAATAAATATATATAAGTGATGCACCGATACCATTTTTTCCAAGTACAAATACTGATACTTGTCCAAGTCCTCACAGATACGAGTACTGATACATTTTTGTTTAGCGACATGTGACCGGTTTTCTAAAACAATACAGACTAATGATTTCAGGACAGTGGTGGAGTGCCAGAGCCGGGTCCCAGCTGCAACCGCTGCAACCCTGGTAGTTCTCTTGAAAATGCCAAGTATCGGCACTGGTATCTGAACATCCCTAATGTAAATCAATCTGGCCTTTCAAAATGAGCCACTAATTTTCCAAATATATCTACCATTGGTATTCTTTAAGCTTTTAATAGAGCATGGAGTACAATCGCTGTGCCTACTTACAGAGAAATTATATTAAGCGTTTACCATGCAGCTTATATTTCCCCCTGTAGTGCCTATGTTATAGGCCTTAGTTACTTTGTGTCCTCAATCTCTTTTTCTATTTTAAAAGGGAAATATCAGGGGTCTGATATTTCCCCGAAGCCCCCAGCAGTAAAGCAAAAAAAAAAAATGTAATAAACATAAATTTAAAAAAATTAAATATAAAAAAAATAAAA